>NW_027170166.1:0-25000 GCF_036898095.1 Palaemon carinicauda | reverse complement strand
TGTAATTTTTCCCGGTCGACAAGACCTAGAGACCTAAGATGTTACCGTTATACATCTTTTCAACTAACTATAAACCATGTTAGAGCTTCCTGCCCCCTACAGGGAAGAGTCCTACTAGACTCTGGAAAAGTCTCGAAGAGTACATATACCTATGTATGAATACCAGGCAAGCTAATATAGTGGTCTCTCCCTATATTAAGTAAAGCATAGTTTGTAAAGAACCACTGCGTCAATATGAAATATCGACCAGTTCTCCGCACAATACTTGTATTGGACAAAGGTTTTATATCCGCATAGGAGGAAAACCAATGCAACATAGCTTGCATAAAGGAACAATTCTATTAGAATTATCCCAGATAAGGTACATAGAATGAATGCTCAATTATACCAATAAATTGACACAGGTGAAGGAGACGCAAGGTTCTCAAGAACCAGATTATTGACAGGCAATAAATAGACAGGTTAACCACAATTATAAATATATATATATATACATAAGAAGAGGATAACCGAAAACTTTAAGCATAAGTATGATAGTAAACAGAGCTTGTTTGTCTGAAAGAAAAAACATTAAATGCCACTTTTAAGATACCGAGGTATTAAAGTCATAAAAGCCTGTATTACAAATCAATGACATTAGCGTTAGAAACGCTCGGCACACATGTCTGCACTTATGCTAGGTTCACCTTCGGAAATGGAACAGTCTGCATGGGCAACACAGTGCCCTCACTTAGTTTGTAGTACAGTATGTAACTACACACTCACCCTGGAATTAATCGTCCCAATTAAGACCACTGTTCCTCGCAGAGTTAAACAGTAAGGTTAACACCGCGACCCACTGCTACCACAGATCTCTAGTTCCTCTACTTGCTTCGCATAGTGGCGAAAGAACACTCTGGAAGACTTCCAGCCAGTGTATGAACGGAGATGTTCAAAATCCATACAATTAAAGAAATTTAAGGATGAGGCAACTTTCCTCGGATCGTGACCTGCGGGTGTATTGTCAGGATCCGCTCTGCGAATAAAATATGTGATTTTCGCTCTGAGTTGAATCAGAGATAAATTTGAGCCTGATGTTTCTCCCCTGAATAGTTTACCACCCTTGAAGTCTGAAGTTCTATGAAGATAGACCTTTAGGCATTCTACTGGACATAGAGATGCATCTTCTTTCAGAGGGCAGATTCTCCAGGGACCCCACCTGTTGGTGGGTAACTCATTCTTGGCGAGAAACGTAGGATCCGGAAACAGGTTCAGTTCTCCCCCATCCAGGAACTGAACACAACCTGCCTCTCTCGAGAGGCTACAATCTCACTAACCCTGGCCCTAGACGCGAGTGCAAAATAGGAAAATAACTTTTTGTGTCAAATCCTTTAACGCACACTCTCCATTGCTCAACAGAGGAGCGAAATGAAGAACTTGTCTAAAGACCATGAAATGGGCTTTGGAGGTGCTGAAGGTCTGAGCCTAGCACAGGTTTTCGGGACTTTATTAAAGATCTCGTTACCTAGGTCGACCTGGAAGGCATATAGAATGGGTCTTGTCAAAGCAGACTTACACGCTGAAATCGTGTTAGCTGCCAATCCTTGACCATGGAGGTGGAGAAGAAAGATAAGCAGAAGTCTGTCAAGATCTCCTGCGGATTCTTCGCCTTGACAAAAGGCCACCCATTTTCTCCAAGATGACTCATATTGCCTTCTAGTAGATTTGCACTTATATTCCTCAAGGAAGTCTATGCTGGCTTTCGAAATCCCAAAACGCTTTCTCACCGCTAGGGAGAGAAAATCATGGGCTGCAGGGTCCGGGTTTTCTGTAATGAAGCGCAGACAGTTGACTTCTGGACTCGCTGGCTCAGAACTGGATCTGGTAGTGGTACAAACTTCAGCTACAGTTCCAATGCCAGGAGGAACCACACGCTGTTCGGCCACTTGTGGGCCACTATTGCCGCTACCCCTTGAAGGATCTCAGTTTGTTGAGGACCCTCAACAGAAGGTTGTGAGGAGGGAACAGATAAATCTTGGACCATCTGTTCCAGTCGAGGGACATCGCGTCCACTGCTTCCGCTAAGGGGTCCTCGTACGGGGCACGTACAGGGGCAACTTCTTGTTGTCTTTCGTCGCAAAGAGGTCTATCTGTAGTTCTGGGACTGATTCAGAATGAAGGAAAATGATCCTGCGTCTAAGGACCATTCCGACTCTATCGGTGTGAACCTGGATAGAGCGTCCGCTGTCACATTGCGGACTCCTTAAAGGTGAACTGCCGACAGGTACCACTTCTTCTTTTCCGCCAATCGGAAGATGGCCAACATCACCTGGTTGAGAGGTGGTGACCTCGATCCTTGTCGATTCAAGTATCTCACAACTACCTCGCTGTCTATCACCAACCTTATGTGGATCGAGTGACGCGGAGAGACTTTCTTTAAGGTAAGGAGCACTGCCCTAGCTTCTAGAAAGTTTTATGTGAAAGGTCTTGAATAGCTTGGACCAAGTCCCCTGGACTTTTTTTCCGATGAGAGTGACCTCCCCATCCCTCCTTCGAGGCGTCTGAGTGAATCGTCACCGACGGGGTAGGTGGCTGAAGAAGAACCGACTTCTTTAGATGTCTGGCTTGGGACCAAGGCCTGAGAAGAGTACTTAGCCGAAGCGGCTGGTCTTCTCAGATCTCTTCGCGCGTTTGATGCATAACTTCTCTAAACTCCGATTGCATCCTTTAGCTGTGCTCTTAGCACTGGGTCTGTCACCGAAGCAAACTGGAGAGAGTGCAGTACCCTCTCCTGCTCGCGTCTTGATATCCTTTCGGAATCTAGAAGTCTCTTGACAGAACCCGCTATCTCCTTCCTTTTCTTCGCCGGGATGGAGAAACGGTGTGACAAAGGTCCCAGTGGATTTCCAGCCACTGGAACTTTTGAGATGGAGAAAGTCGAGACTTTTTCTGTTGATCTTGAAGCCTAGGTACTCTAGGAACTGGATCACTTGACTGGAAGCTTGCAAGCATTCTGTCTCGGATGCTGCCCACACCAACCAGTCGTCCAGGTAGGCTACTACCTGAATTCCCTTTAGGCCTAATTGTTTGAGAGCTACGCTCGCAAGCTTCGTAAAAATCCTTGTGGCTATGTTTAGCCCGAATGGCATGGCTCCGAAGGCGTATAGTCTTCGTTGTAGCGTGAACCCTAGGTAGGGGGAGAGTCGATGGCTAATTGGAATGTGCAATAGGCGTCTGACAAGTCTATAGAGACGGAATATGCCCTCTTGGGCAGTAAGGTCCTTATGTGTTGCAGTGTTAGCATTTTGAATTTGCAATTCACTATGAACTTGTTGAGTGACGACAAGTCCAGAATGACTCTGAGCTTTTTCGAGTCTTTCTTGGGAACACAAAACAGCCTCCCTTAGAAATTGATGGGCTTCACCCTTCGGATCACCTTTTTTCTCCAACAGTTCTTGAACGTACTCCTCCATAACGGGGGTGGAGTGTTGGAAAAACCGAAGGCACGGGGCTGGAGTGCTGTACCAGCTCCCGCCCAGTCCATTCTTGAGTAGGCTGTGGGCCCAGGGATCAAAGGTCCACCGATCCCGAAATTTCAGAAGTCTCCCTCCTACCGGTATCACATCACTTGGACTGCCGTCCTGAGGTCTTGCCTTCCTGACCACGACCACCCCTGAATCCCCTTCCCCTTGAGGGGCGTCTAGACGAGCCTCTGGCTGCTCCTCTAGGCTTTGCTTGAAAGGAAGTAGACTGCCCTTCGAATGCTGGGGTGAATGCCGTGGACTCTGTCGACACGGCCTGGGGTACCCACTGAAAAGTGGTCAGGGTTTGTGCCACGATCTGGGGCACTGGGGGCAATGGCAATTGCAGTTGCTGTTGCTGTCTAACAGGCTTGGTTGGCCGAGACGGTAGCCTAGTCCTCATAGTCTTCCTCTTTGGTTGAGGACCCTCATCCGGGGAAGACTTTCTTTTGATAGCCAGGCCCCACTTCTGGAGAAGGTTTCTATTCTCCAAGGCGGCCTTATCAACAACTTCTTTGACCAAGTCGGTAGGGAAAAGGTCTTTTCCCCAAATGTTGGAGGAGATTAGTTTCTTTGGCTCGTGCCTCACCGTAGCCGAGGTAAACACGAACTCCCTACAAGCTCTCCTTGCCTTGACGAAGACATAAAGGTCCTTCGTCACTGTGGCCAGATGAGACTTGGCCACTACCATGAACATTTCATGGACCTTGGGGTCACTTGCCATCGTCTCAAGAGTAGTCTGAAGAGACATTGAGGCAGTCAGTCTTTCTTTTGTATCGAACTCTCTTCGCAAAAGAAAGTCAGACAGCTTAGGGAGGTCCTTGCCGAACTGACGTCCGGCAATATCAGCCTCCAGCTTTTCAACTGAGAACGTAAAATGGACGTCCTTCCAGTCTTTGTGGTCCATAGGCAGGGCCAGCGACAAGGGTTTACACTCCTCTAGGGAGGGGCAAGACTTGCCGGCCTCGACTGCTTTTAGTACAGCCAGAAACCCTTTCTGTAAAAAGGGGAAGGCTCTAGTAGGCGAGGACACAAAGGAAGGGAGCTTCCTATTCAATGCGGCTACCTTTGAGTTAGAGAAGCCCCTCTCTTTCATCGAGGATGAAAGTAGAGCTTGAGCCTTAGTATGGTCCATCGCTATGACCTCCTTCGGCTCTGTCTCCTCCTTTGAAGCTGGTTCCTTCCTCAGCCGGACATAACAGTCCGGATATGATGCCTTGCTGGGCCAGAATTCCATCTCCTCCAGGGGAACTGAGCCCAGCTTATCCGAGATGACGATCTTTCCAGTCGTCATCGGCATGTGCTCAGCATACCTCCATGGGTTAGCATCTGAGCACAAGGGAAGGTCTTTCACATTGAGCTTTTTCTGGGGCCCATGTGATTCTGCAAGGCACTGCATTTGTAGTTCCATTGCAGCCGCCTTCTCCTGATTCTCCTTCTGCATTTGTTGGATCATTCCAACAATAGAAGAGAGGGCCTGTCCCAGCTCTACTGGGAGACCGGCCAATGTAGAGGGAATAGGCTCCGGAATCTGAACCGGAGTAGCCGACACCTCGTCGACGTCTACCTCTACAACGTCTGGGGCTTGAACTTCATCCTGGGCTTCTGCCAGGAGGTCTTCCTCCCGACACCCGTCCACATCAGACATCCTGTCATCTAACTGGATGTCTTGCATTGCGACCGCGACTTCAGCATCCACCTGGATCTGAACTTAGGGGATCTCCTCTTGAGGCTGGGGAATCACTGCATCAGCTGATGCCTTAAGGAAAAGATACGCCCTCATCTTCTCACTTGGAAGATAAG
This sequence comes from Palaemon carinicauda, assembly GCF_036898095.1. Classification (NCBI taxonomy): domain Eukaryota; kingdom Metazoa; phylum Arthropoda; class Malacostraca; order Decapoda; family Palaemonidae; genus Palaemon; species Palaemon carinicauda. The sequence goes on along the minus strand of NW_027170166.1, from coordinate 19,697 downwards.
GGCCAGAAGTGTTCTTTTGGAAGCCCCTTACCCAGGTACGAAGCTTCTTCCTAGCTATATCCCTTGATTCCTCTGTCCTAGGGGAATTAAAGGTCTCAGTAATCAGGTTAGTGCACACAGTACATACCTGAGGGTCCCAATACCGGAGATCATCCTTGGAGACAGCGTATGCTGCGTGTCTCCTACAAAACTCATGTCCGCAGAGGTTCTTGCTGCGGACGTTGCAGAAAGCACTTCCCTACTTCGGAGTGTCCTTCTGTAAAGAGAAGAAATTTCCATGAGTATCAAGTGAACTATGTATCACTGGATATGCATAGTATAGCATAACAATTCAGAAAGGAAAGACACACACTTGTGTATCCCTCACAGCCCATTGTTGCAGCCTTCCAGATAATAAAATCAAATGGTTAATCTCTTCTAGAGTAACCAATGCAAGGTTTCCAGAGGAAACAGTTGGAGCTCACACCTAAGCAATGATTTTAAAATCCTGGATAATAGACAGGAAAGAACTCACTTTCCTATCTGTAGGGCAACAGGAAAGGGATGTGCGAGAAAACACAATAGTGTTAGAAGACACAGTGCTGTACCAAAACCCTTACCATAGTTTTCTTCTTACTGTATATGTTATACTGAAGAATACTAGTACAGTATAGGGGGATGTGTGCCGGCCGGCCTTTGCCGGCCGGCAGACACCATAACTAGCTTTAAAGTATACTACTTAACAGCTATAAGGCGGCAGCACTCTGGTTCAAATGCATGTGCCGGTCGGCAGCAACTGCCGGCCGGTAACAGCCAATGTTGGCCGGCAATGGCTGCCGGCCAGCAACTACACAAGGTAGTACCCAGCTGCCGGCCACACTCTTGGTGACCGGCAGACAAGGGCTGACATAAGCCGGCCGGCAAAGGTACAAGACCGATGCCAGCCGGCAGCAAAAGAACCAGAGGACTACACCTGCCCGGCTGCCGGCCTCATAGTCCGGCAGCCGGGTCGGGTACAGCACTAAAAGAAAAATAGAATGGATGCCGGGATAAGAGTGTACACAACCTCCAAGCCCGGCAACCGAAAGAGTGCATATAAGGAAGGGGAGAAACTAATTCAGGCTTCCTGACCAATGCCGTCTGGCTCTACAGGCAGGCATGGATGAGGGACCAAGAGAGGTCCGGGCAGCACTCGAAAACATAAGACCCTTGCCGGCCGGCAGCTCTGCCGGCCGGCAAGGGGCTGAGTCAATTCCACATCCTAACCTATACTAGGTCCAGATGTAGAACGACGTACAGTACAGTAATGGCTAGGCCATTACGGAGAAAGAGGGGGAAGGGACAAGAGGGTACTACCAACCTTGCTTTAGTGACAGATCACCCGCAGCCAAGAAACTTATCTTAGCCTAATGGAGATCTAAGGGGGAAGGCCAGCAATACTTGCCAGCTCCCAGAGCACCAAAGCAAGGAAGGTGTTGCTACTCCCAGGGAAAGAAACTTATCCTCCCCCGAGAACAGCAACAAGGACTAGTCTGGTAGATCACAAAAGAAGGAATCATATCCACAGAAACCTTCGGTAGTGAACTAAGGGAGCTAAGCTCCCTTTGTCTGTGTCAGGTCAGCGAGGGGGACTCAGCCCCAAGCCAGACAACACAGACTCAGACTAAAAAACTCTGTTGTTCTGTCTCTCTTGAACCATACTACAGGAACAGGAAGGTACAGTAACACCCCAGTATAGTTTTATCGAAAATAAATTCGGAAAAAAACCACTTAGGGATAAGCCCAAGGCTTAAACAGAGGGAAAGGGATTGCATACCTTCTCCGAAGAAAAGAAAGCAACCGGGGAGTATGATAAACTATATTAAGGCTCCATAAGCAACTAGTCTAGGCACCAAGAGAATCGATTACCTAAATCACCGAAACTCACTCGTATACTATCTTGGAAATATTCCACACAGTCTTAAATGTATAAAATATAGCCTAAAGCTTCAATAAAATTTTAATTACACTCGGAAAAACCAAAATCATGCATGAAGTACTAGGACCAAACGACTAGGCTACATGGCCTAGCGTAGGCCAGAATGGCGAATACTTCGCCAAATAATACTAAGCACGAAAGAAAATCCTATGTAATGCTAAATAGCTAAAATTTATTAAAGCAAAACAACCAGGAATGTCGCTCTGACTAACTAAGTTTATACCCCTCCTTCTGGCCATATCCTTGAACTGAGTTCTATCTATTCTCCAAACGGCCGAACAATAACCGTTGTTTATCTTCTGCTGAGTCATGCAGTTTCGCTTAAAAGATTTCTGCCCAGTCATGTAATTCCAAGTTAAACAATGATAGTCTATTTATGCCTGAGATAGAAAAAATATTTCAGGACATTGTATTACATCATAAAAGCAAAGTCAGTCGTCGGCATCAAATTCGTCATCTATTACTTCTGATATTGAAATGTAAGTTTCCTCTTTTAATTGTAATTTTATAAAAAATGCATTTTAAAGAAAGATAGTTTGTTGATTTTATTTATTCAAAAGTAAAAATATTTTATCTCTTCTGGGTTATCCCCTCACAAGCTAACCTTGAAACCTGGCGGCCCCATCGTGGTTTTGAGATCTTTGGAACCCCCCAAAACGATGAATGGGATTCGCTGCATTGTTACAAAACTACATGACAATGTTATTGAAGCTATGATTTCGACAGGCCCTTTTAAGAATGAAAGTGTCATCCTTCCAAGAATACTTCTAGTCCCACCTGATAGTGAAATTCCCTTCCAATTTAGGCGACTCAAGTTCCCAGTAATTTTGTAATTACCATCAACAAGGCACAGGGAAAACCATTGAAGGCAATTGGTATTGATCTCACGAGTGATTGCTTTACACATGGAATGTTCTTCGTTTCTGTTTCAAGGCCTGGAAATGGAAATAATCTGAACATCAAGGCTTCCAACAACGAAACCAGAAATATGGTTTATCATGAAGCCCTGCAATAGAAATATTTAATATCAAACTGAAACCTTTAATTGTGAAAGTGAAGTTATCAAAATTAGTTTCCTAATTGTTACTGAAATAAAACTGGGATAACATTCTTCATATCTTCAATTATGAGAAAATAATTTACATTCATGAAATTACTGTACTTTAAACAAATATATACAACTGTTAAATTAACCACTTAAATATTTGCATAAATCTTATTTTTATTATTTTACCGCTGCTGAGCACGGGTACCTTTGTTAGTATATATATATATATATATATATATATATATATATATATATATATATATATATATATATATATATATATATATATATATATATATATATATATATATATATATATGTGTGTGTGTGTGTGTGTGTATATATATATATATATATATATATATATATATATATATATATATATATATATATATATATATATATATATATACGTATATATATATATATATATATATATATATATATATATATATATATATATATATATATATATATATATATATAAATATTTCAAATAAGCCAAATATAATAATACACCATAGTCTGGATTTTCTTAACGACCTCGGGATCAGAGCCCCAGGCGAAATCACTCAAAGACTATAGTATCAGACCGGCCAGAATTTGAACCCTGGTCCAGGGTACTTGTATGCCAGTGACCATGGCTGAGTGTCATTGTCTAGGAAAAGGACACTCCAAAACGGAACTATTGTTCTCTAGTCTTGGGTAGTGCCATAGCCTATGTACCATGGTTTTTCCATTGAGTTGGGTTAGAGTTCTCTTGCTTGAGGGTACACTCGGACACACCATTCTATCTTATTTCTCTTCCGCTGGTTTTGCTAAAGTTTGTATAGTTTATATAGGAAATATTTATTTTGATGTTGTTACTGTTCTTTAAATATTTTATTTTTCCTCATTTTCTTTCCTCACTGGCCTAACTTCCTTAATGGGCCCCATGGACTTAGGCATCCTTCTTTTCCAACCAGGGTTATAGCTTAGCAAGTAATGGTATATATATATATATATATATATATATATATATATATATATATATATATATATATATATATATATATATATGTATGTATATATATATATATATATATATATATATATATATATATATATATATATATATATATATATATATATATATATATATATATATATATATATATATATATATATGTGTGTGTGTGTGTGTGCGTGTGTGTGTGTAATATATATAGTATACATGTATATATATATATATATATATATATATATATATATATATATATATATATATATATATATATATATATATATATATATATATATATATATATATATATATATGTGTGTGTGTGTTTATATATATATATATATATATATATATATATATATATATATATATATATATATATATATATATATATATATATATATATACATATATATATATATATATATGTGTGTGTGTATATATATATATATATATATATATATATATATATATATATATATATATATATATATATATATATATATATATATATATATATATATATATATATATATATATATATATATATATATATATATATATATATATATATATATCAATATAAATATATATATATATATATATATATATATATATATATATATATATATATATATATATATATATATATATATATATATGTGTATGTGTATATATATATATATATATATATATATATATATATATATATATATATATATATATATATATATATATATATATATATATATATATATATATATATATATATATATATATATATATATATGTGTGTGTATATATATATATATATATATATATATATATATATATATATATATATATATATATATATATATATATATATATATATATATATATATATATATATGTATGTATATTAATATAAATATATATATATATATATATATATATATATATATATCTATATCTATATCTATATATATATATATATATATATATATATATATATATATATATATATATATATATATATATATATATATATATGTATATATATATATATATATATATATATATATATATATATATATATATATATATATATTTATATGTGTGTGTATATATACATATATATATATATGTATATATATATATATATATATATATATATATATATATATATATATATATATATATATATATATATATATATATATATATATATATATATATATATATATATATAGCCCCCTATGGCCACGGGGGCATATAAAAATTAAAATAGCACCAACGTTATCCCTGCGTGTAGTAAGAGGCGACTAAAAGGGACGGGACAAGGGGGCTGGGAACCCCCTCTCCTGTATAAAAATCCTGTTAGACAGCAACAAAGAGATGGAGCTGGGGGGAGAGTGAATGCTCACCGCACTCTTGTTTTGGGGTGTTTGAATGTGCGTGGATGTAGTACGATAGAGAGTAAAAGATGTGAAATTGGAAGTATGTTTAGGAATAGAAGGAATGATGTATTGGTCTTGTGTGAGACGAAGATAAAACGAATGGGTGAAGTGATGTTGGGTGAGATGTCTGGTAGAGTGTCTGGGATTGAAAGGGGAAGAGCGAGAGATGGTGTGGCTTTATTGCTGAGTGAAGTAATGATAGGTCAAGTAGTGGAATGGAAGGAGATACCATCTAGGTTAATGTGGGTAAGGGTTAGGTTGGGTAGGGAATGTTGGGCGTTTGTCAGTGCGTATGGGCTAGGTAGTGAGAAAAGTGAAGAAGAGTGGAATGAGTTCTGGAATGAATTAACTAGGTGTGTAGAAGGACTGGGTAGAAGGAATTATGTAGTTGTCATGGGTGATTTAAATGCAAGAGTGGGCGCTGGAGAGGTAGAAGGTGTCATTGGGAAGTATGGCGTACCAGGTGAAAATGAGAGTGGTTAGAGACTGGTGGATATGTGTGTTGAGCAAGAGATGGTGATAGGTAATAGGTTTTTCAAAAAGAAAGATAAAAATAAGTATACATGGGTAAGAGTGGCAAATGGAAGAGTAGTAGGAAGGGCATTAATGGATTATGTGTTGATAACTAAAAAAATGTTTGGAAGATTGAAAGACGTGCACGTGTTTAGGGGTATGGCTAACGGTATATCTGATAGTTTTTTGATGGAAGGAAAATGAGTGGTAGCAAAAGAGTGGGGAATAGAATAGGTGAATGTAAAAGGGAGCTAGTGAGGGTTGAAGAGGTAATGAAACCGGAGGTAAAAAGTAAATATCAGGAAAGGTTGAAAATGACATATGACGAAGTGAAAGTAAGAGAAACTGGCAATTTAGAGGAGGAGTGGAAGTTAGTAAAAGAAAATTCTGTTAGGATTGCTAGTGATGTGTGTGGCAAGAAGGTTATTGGAGGCAGCATGAGGAAGGGCAGTGAATTGTGGAATGAAGGAGTGAAGATAAAAGGGGAAAAGAAAAAGAGGGCTTTTGAAGAATGGCTGCAGAGTAATAGTGTATAGAAGTATGAAAAATATAAAGAAAAAAATATGGATGTAAAGCGCAAGGTACATGAGGCAAAGAGGGCAGCTGACCTGAGATGGGGTCAGGGATTAGGTCATTCATATGAAGAGAATAAGAAGTTTAGGAAAGAAGTGAAAAGAGTAAGGAAGGCTGGCTCAAGAATTGAAGAGACAGTGAAAGATGGAAATGGGAGGATGTTAAAAGGAGAGGAGGCAAAGAAAAGATGAGCTGAATATTTTGAAAGTTTACTGAATGTTGAGGATAATAGGGAGGCAGATATAACTGTTGTTGCAGATGTTGAGGTGCTAGTGATGGGAGATGAGAATAAGAGAGAGATTCCAATAAATGGAGTGAGGAGACACTATATGAAACCAGAGTAGGAAAAGCGTCTGTTATGGATGGTGTGAGAGCTGAGATGTTGAAGGAAGGGGTGTGACTGTACTTGAATAGTTGGTGAGATTGTTTAATGTTTTTTGTGTTGTCAATGGTACCAGTAGATTGGGTTTGTGCATGTATTGTACCACTATATAAGGGTAAAGGAGATGTGCATGAGTGTTGTAATTCAAGAGGTATTAGTTTGTTAAGCGTAGTTGGAAAAGTGTATGATAGAGTAATGATTAATAGGATCAAGAATAAAACAGAGAAAGCTATCTTAGAAATACAGGGTGGTTTTAGAAGAGGTAGGGGTTGTATGAATCAGAAATATTTAGACAAAGGTAAGGAGGTGTAGGTTGCGTTTATTGATCTGGAGAAAGCGTATGATAGAGTTGATAGGGAAGCAATGTGGAATGTGATAAGGTTATATGGAGTGTGTGGAAAGTTGTTGCAAGCAGTGAAAAGTTTCTACAAAGGTAGTAAAGCATGTGTTAGGATAGGAAATGAAGTGAGTGATTGGTTTCCGGTGAAAGTGGGGCTGAGACAGGGATGTGTGATGTCACCGTGGCTGTGTAACTTGTATATTGATGGAGTGGTGAGAGAGGTGAATGCTTGAGTGCTTGGAAGAGGATTAAAACTGGTACACTAGAATAACCATGAATAGGAGGTAAATCAGTGGTTGTTTGCGGATTATACTGTACTGGTTGCAGACACAGAAGAGAAGCTTGGCCGATTACTGAGAGAATTTGGAAGAGTGTGTGAAAAAAGGAAGTTAAGAGTTAATGTGGGTAAGAGTAAGGTTATGAGATGTACGAGAAGGGAAGGTGGTGCAAGGTTGAATGTCATATTGAATGGAGAGGTACTTGAGGAAGTGGATCAGTTTAAGTAATTGGGGTGTGTTGTTGCAGCAAATGGTGGAGTGGAAGCAGATGTACGTCAGAGAGTGAATGAAGGTTACAAAGTGTTGGGGGCAGTTAAGGGAGTAGCAAAAAATAGAGGGTTGGGCATGAATGCAAAAAGAGTTCTATATGATTGTACCAACTGTGATGTATGGATCGGAGTTGTGAAGAATGAAAGTGACGGAGAGACAGAAATTGAATGTGTTTGAGATGAAGTGTCTAAGGAATATGGCTGGTGTATCTCGAGTAGAGAGGGTTAGGAACAAAGTGGTGAGAGTGAGACCGTGTGTAAGAAATAAGTTAGCAGTTAGAGTTGATATGAATGTGTTGAAGTGGTTTGGCTATGTTGCTAGAATGGAAAATGGCAGTTTGCTAAAGAACGTGATGAATGCAAGAGTTGATGGGAGAAGTACAGAAGAAGGGCAAGTTTTGGGTGGATGGATGAAGTGAAGAAAGCTCTGGGTGATAGGAGGATAGATGTGAGAAAGGCAAGAGAGCGTGCTAGAAATAGGAATGAAGTGTGAGGGATTGTGACGCAGTTCCAGTAGGCTCTGCTGCTGCTTCCAATGCCTTAGATGACCGCGGAGGTAGCAGCAGTAGGGGACTCAGCATTATGAAGCTTCATATGTGGTGGATAATGTGGGAGGGTGGGCTGTGGCACCCTAGCAGTACCAGCAGATCTCGGTTGAGTCCCTTGTTAGGCTGGAGGAACGTAGGGAGTAGAGGTCCCCTTTTTTGTTCTAATTCATTTGTTGATGTCGGCTACCCGCAAAATTGGGGGAAGCGCCTTGGTATATATATATATATATATATATATATATATATATATATATATATATATATATATATATATATATATATATATATATATATATATATATATATATATATATATATATATATATCATCTTTAGAGTGGTGATATATCATATTTGACTTGGAATAACTCTTGCTAAGAAAGTTGATAAAATTTAACCATAAATAGTAAGCTGTACCAACCGTGTGTCACACAAGTGTACATAATTCCTTTTGTATATACTATGCTTGTATCTTCGCTCTTCCCTCACACTAACACGAACATGAAAATTCATATCTGCTTTTCTCTCTGTAACATTGTCATTTCTCGAACATGTATTTTCCTGTTGCCTTGAGGTTTTGTATATAAAGGAGATTGTTCTTTAGTAATACAACTCAGTTGATTGCATCCTGCCTTTGATTCATAACCTCTCTCTCGGCACAGTCACATTGGTGACCCTGGAAGTCGACTCGCTCCCACTGCCTTCCACCCCCACCTCCCTCACCCCTCCATCGTTGGTACTATGACGGACTCTACTACAGCAGTTGCCGCTGCGGTCTCCTCATTGAAACTTTCGCCGTTCGCCAGCGGAGAGGCATTTGCTTGGTTTCAGCGCGCAGAAGTCCAGTTTCGCATCAACGGTGTGACTCGCTCAACCACCAAAGCAGATTATGTTCTCGCGGCGATACCCGAGGACACCTTCCAGGAAATATCCGACTGGCTTTGTGAACTAGAAGACATGCCAATAGCATATGATGACCTCAAAACGTACCTTCTGCAGCAGTACTCGCCATCGCCAGCCACCCATGTAGCAAAGCTTTTTTAGCTCTTGCACCAACTGTTGGGGGACCAAAGAGCTTCGCTTGCCCTCAGGAAAATGACCAATATCGCTCGCCTTCAACCTGCCCCTGACGGCTCTCATCGTGAGGTGAACCTACTTTGTACCCTTTGGATACGCCGTTTACCCAGACCTATACGCGCTGCCATACCCAATGTCGATAGTTTACCCATAAAGGACTTGATGATCAAAGCCGACGCCCTTATGGACAGCCACTTCAAGACCTCCATCAACGCCTCCACCCCTGACGAAAAGGATGCCTATTCAACGTTAACTGAAGCTGACATGAATGCCGTAGGACATACACGGCCACACCGTGATGTGCCGAAACGATGACAAAGCCGCCCACTACCCACCAATCGCTCGTGCCCCAACAAACGACTTCTACAGCCACTTACTACCTCCAATCCGCCGTAGTTTTGCTACTACCATTCCAGATTCGGGGCAACTGCGAAGAAATGTGCCAAAGATTGTCAGTGGCCAAAAAACGTGTAAGTAGGCCATAGCTCGCGGCGGTGGCCTCCCGTGTTTCTAATCTTTTCTTTTTACAGGATGCAAGAACGGGCTATCGATTTTTGGTAAACACAGGTGCTTGTCGTTCTCTTTTGCCAAGGAAACTCGTCTACATCTGCCGACATCCGCTTGGTAGCTGCCAACAGATCTACGATACCCACCTACGTTTACGAGAACCTCACATTATCGTTCGGAAACGGTAATTTCAATTGAAAGTTTCTCGTTGCTGAGGACACATTGCCAATACTTGGTGTGGATTTCCTCTCTCATTTCCACCTTCTGGTCGATGTCGCCCTCCGACGATTGGTCAACACAGACTCGTACTTGTCGACACCTCTTAAACCCGCCCCCTATAACCTCGCTCTCCACGTTAGCGCACCCACGGATGCCTACGCCCACCTCCTCACGTCGTATCCGGAAGTTTTCCGTCCAGAACTTCACCAAACGCCCACGGTTCCTGCCAAGCACGGTATTTATCACCATATCAAGACGACGGGACCCCCAGTCCTTGTAAAATTCAGACATCTGGCACCGGAACGATTAGCAACCGCCAAACAGACGTTCGCCGAAATGGAGGAAATGGGCCTTTGTCAAAAGGCCTCCAGCCCTTGGTCGTCACCCTTACACATCGTTCTGAAGAAAGACGGCTCCCTCCTGCAAACAGAACAGGATCACTACCCCCTCCCAAACATTGCCGACGTGACCTCCTACCTGCACAAAGCAAAGGTTTTCTCTACACTCGATCTCCTGAAGGGGTATTATCAGGTGCCTATGAACCCAGAAGACATGCCCAAGACTGCTATCACCACTCCGTTTGGTACATACACTTTCAATTACTCCTGTTTTGGCCTTCGTAATGCTGGGACCACGTTTTAACGTCTCATGGATGGCATCTTAGGGGACCTCCCTTTATGTGTATGTTATGTGGACAAAGTTTATTTGGCACAGCATTTCTAAGGATGCTAAGGATTGGGTCCGCGCCTGTACTTCTTGCCAAACTTCCAAAGTACATCGACACACGGATTCCGGAGTGGGCACCTTTTCTCAACCTCAGCGTCGTTTCGCACACCTTCACATCGACGTTGTAGGCCCCCTACCCACACCACAAGGACATCGTTACCTGTTTACCGTCATCGACCGCTCCACTCGTTGGCCTGAAGCCATTCCCATGGAAACTGCGATATCCGCCTCATGTACATCTGCCTTACTCTCTGGATGGATTTCAAGATTTGGTATCCCTGAGCATATTACTTCTGACAGGGGAACCACTTTCACCTCTCAATTGTAGACATCATTAGCGAATCTCCTGGGCATCACCCTACATCAGACAACGGCCTACAACCCCGCTGCCAATGGAATGGTTGAACGTTTTCATCGCACCCTCAAAGCAGCTTTGATGTCCCGATGCAAGGATTGCAACTGGTTTACTCAGCTTCCCTGGGTCCTCTTGGGACTAAGTACCACTCCCAAAGACGCCCTCGACGTCTCAGCAGCTGAAATGGTGTATGGCGACCCGTTGGTCGTCCCTGCCGAATTTTTTCCTTCTACAACCTCCTCCGACGATATCCAGCGCATACGTCATGTCGTGGGAAACTTTACTCCATGCCGCCAGACTTACAAGCCCCCAGCAAAGCATCTCATACCAACAGACGCACGTCTTCCTCCGCAACGACACTACCGAGCTACCACTAACGCCCCCTTACACGGGCCCTTTCCATGTGATCCGACGCACTCCGAAAGCATTCCTACTAAACATTCGTGGCAAAGAAGACTGGGTCTCCATTGATCGTCTAAAACCTGCTTATCTTCTGCCAGATGACCCGCCTATAGTTCACCTCTCTAGATCAGGGTGCCCTATTTAACTTGTACAGTATGTCATTTTTAGGGGGGGGGGGAGCCATGTACCAACCGTGTGTCACACAATTGTACATAATTCCTTTTGTATATATTATGCTTGTATCTTCGCTCTTCTCTCGCACTAAAACGAACACAAAAATTCATTTGTGCTTTTCTCCTCTGTAACATTGTCATTTCTCGAACATGTATTTTCCTGTTGCCTTGAGGTTTTGTATATAAAGGAGATTGTTCTTTAATAATACAACTCAGTTGATTGCATCATGCCTTTGAGTCATAACCTCTCTTTCGGCACCGTCACAAAGCCGAGTAATAAGAAACTTGATCTTTCTTATTCTTGTTTCCCTAAGGCTAAATTAACTAGTTTAGCTTTTTGGTCCCCTGAAATTAAAACACTCTTGATGGATCTTTACAAGGTGTAGGCACAAATGGTATTTTCTCTTTTTTTTCTACAAATACCGACAGTTTCTTAGTTCCTAGGTTATCTTGCGTAAGTTAGCAAAAAGAGGTTCTTTTAGGACTGATTAGAGAATTGGTAATATTGCACCATTATGCAAATGTGTATCTGTTCCATAGTATGAAACTTGGCTTCCGAAAAGGCTTTGCAGCATATGATGCCCTTCTTGCCATATCAAATGTTGTACTTAAATCCCTTGTTTAATGTCAGAAAGTTCATCTGATTCGCATTGATTTTAGTGTTGCCTTTGACCTTGTTAATCACGAGGCCCTTGTATTAAAACTCAAACAATTGTGAGAAGGTATTTCTTTTCTTAAGATTATTATTGAATTTTTAAGTAATTGATTAAAAAGAGTTCTTGTTGATGGACACCATAGTGAGTATAGGAATGTGGTATCAGGCGTTCGTCAAGGTAGTGTTCTTAGCGCATTACTTTACATACTACACATATGGGGGTTTGTCTTAGAAATCAAGCTCGTTCCATATGCAGATGATGCTACTGTCTTTGCCCCAATTCTATCTCCTAAATGTAGATCTAATAGAGATCTAGCTAAAATTAGCGCTTGGTACAAATGATTGTGAGTAGGTTCGGAGCATTGGCTCCTCAACATCCAAATCTCCTCTTTAATAATGTTTCTTTAACTATATATACAATGTAACTCCTTTGAAATTTCAGATGCAATTCTTTATTGCTAATTTAATCTTGAGAAACACTTTAGGTCTGTTTTTTTTTTCATTTGCATAAAATATTGGTGTATTGAGAAAGTCTTATAAGATTTTCGGTGATCAATCTAATATGAAGAAACTTTTTCATTCTCTCATTCTATCTTGTTTTGCGTATTGTTCTCCTGTCTGGTCTTCAGTTGCTGACTCTCATCTTAATTTTTTTGACAGGACTTATGATCTATTAAATTTCTTATTCTGGGCCTAGATATTAATCTCTGGCACCGTTGTTCACTTAGTTCTTTATACATGTTGCATAAAAGTATCCCTTATTCAGACCTGCTTGGCATTCAGATCTTCAAAGACTGTACTATCCTTTACGTGGTCTAGTTTGATTATTATGATACATAGTTTGCATAAGACCATTTAGTTACTTATACCATGATAAGAGAGAGAGAGAGAGAGAGAGAGAGAGAGAGAGAGAGAGAGAGAGAGAGAGAGAGAGAGAGAGAGAGAGAGAAATCTGACATGTTTGAATTTTGATATCACGGGGTCTTGAGTATGATTTACATACTAACCTTGCTAAGTCACACGAATCCGTTTGTTTGTCTCCCTCCACAAATCTTTCAACGTCGACATGAATATCGCGTATCCAATGAACGTTTAAAGTCTGCGTTAGAATAAAAAGTTCAGGATATTTGTCAACTTTTGGAACTAATATGAATTCATGGAAACTGATGAGTACGGGATCAATCCTTTAATATAACAAATTTACACTAACGTAACTGAATAAATTGAATTTGCTTTCAACGCCCTGCGATTGAGCGAAATTAGATTCTCTACGAGCAATAAATAAAATGCATTTCTCATTCTCATCTATTACAAAAAGCATATGAAGGCAAAAGAAAATTTCCATAAGTTATACAGAGTAACGTTTATTTTTTTTTATTGATTTCGTAATGACTAACAACATTAACAATAACAGTTGTTATTGTTAAAAAATCGTAATTTTAATCAAAAACTTTGCACAGAAATATATTATTCTCACCTGTATTTCAGTAAAATAATGGCGACCGTAATTTTATCATACTTCTAATTGTATTTTACCGGTTGGTAACCGTAATATCACCTGTTTACGTCAATATATCCGTCTTTAAAACGGTGAACGCCTGGCAACTTTTATTCCAGGATTTTTCCGTTTTTTACGAAAAAATATTAACAATGTGTAATAAGTGGAAAAATATAATTTTGCTGACCATATCATTTATTTTAAGTGATAGACACAGTGTGAGACACTATAATCTAAAGTAATCCGGGTATTAATAGTTTCAAGGCAATATGTCCATCGTACATTTTAGATAAAAAATAGCCTTTCCTAGCTATATTTTCGGATATCTTTTGAAGAATGTAGTAATGTAGTATAAAGTACATTGCTTTTAATATTTATCGAGCATCTGGTAAATATGGAGGCCGCTTACAAAGATGGAGATGGTTTGGACATGCTCTTCGCACTCCCCAAGAGAGATTAAATCACCAAGTATTCAACTGGGGTCCACAAGGCACTAGAAAAATTGTAAGACCCAAGCCTACATGGCTGAGGACTATGAAGCGTGAGGTAAGAGATTAATTTAAAAGCTCACGATATAGACGACTGAAGAAATCTAACTGAGGTCCTTTACTTCAATAGGTGTAGGAGGAGATGATATATATATATATATATATATATATATATATATATATATATATATATATATATATATATATATATATATATATATATATATATATATATATATATATATATATATATATATAGATATATATATATATATATATATATATATATATATATATATATATATATATATATATATATATATATATATATATATATATATATATATATATATATATACATTGCGTCAATATGCGTAGGAGGAGATGATGATGATGATGAAACAAATTTAATTAATTATTTTATATTAAGGAAATAATAAGTCAAGTCTCATCTAGAGCAAGAACAGAGTATAAGATTTAAATGAAGGATTAAATATATGCAAAATGTAATATTTAAATATTTTACATGTGAGCTGGAAGAGCGAGAAACGCATATACAAGAGGAGCTTGGTAATAAAAATAGTAAAACGATTAAATGTTTTGGTCATGAAGAGAGAATGGGATAAAAATGAATGGTGGAAACTTTGTATTCTTCAGAAATCCCAAGAGGAAGAAAGGCAGACCGTTCGCATTTTAGATCGATTGTCTCCCAGTTAAGTTAATGATGAGACGGTTTTCACGGAATCAAAATTAATGTTAGGTACACGTGCGTCGAATAAAAATTATGAAAAAAGAAGTATTCAATGTGATTACAAGTACCATTATTCCGTCTTTTTTAGGATAAAATTGATAATGGAGAATCCAAAGTGTTCTTTAGTAAACTCTGAATTATATATTCAAGAATAAAACTACTATGTTTTGGTATTAGGAATATTATTGCTCACCTACATTCATATGAACTAGAAATAAAATTTAGTCGTTTGAGATCATATTTCTTCCTGCTATTACTGTAAATAAAACCACTGGCTAAAATTTGCCGTATAGATATTTGTGATGAAGTTATTTTTTTTTATTTGACCCTGTAGAAACCGACTCATCTGTGAATACCCGTGTCTTGATCCCAACTTCAATGAGGCCAGGCATAATGCAAAACAAACAGAAATTCCAACAAGACTAGTGTTCCACATCGGGTCCAATTCATGAGGGGAGCTCATGATGAGAGAGAGGATACATGGCAAAGGGGGGTTACATAATAGAAGCGGAAGGTTGAGAGGGGAGGCAACCCTTGAAACATTAGGCTTGATAACAGGTACTTTAGTCAGAAGGGACAGGGGACAGGGGAAGATTTAATGAGAGACCTTCATGCTGCCCTAAAGGTGCCATGAAATAGGAATTAGGTTAGGGTAATGACTAAGGTATTCCTTTTATAGTGGTTTGCTTATTGTTCCTTCGCTTTATGATGAAGATTACCCTTATTCAATAAATATCATATATGAAGGAAAGAGATCAACAAACTACTTTTTTAAGAAATTTTCTTGGTTCGTTCTAGTCTTAGGAAACCTTCATATTCATACATTCATACTTATACCAAGGTACTTCCACCAGTTTTGGGGGGTAGCCGACATCAAACAAAAGGAAAAAAAAAAAGGGGGGGACCTCTCCTCTCTATGTTTTTCTTAGCCTGACAAGGGACTCAACCGAGTTCGGCTGGTACTGCTAGGGTGCCACAGACCAACCTCCCCCGTTATCCACCACAGATGAAGCTTCATAACACTGAATCCCCTACTGCTGCTACATCCGCGGTCATCTAGGGCACCAGAGGAAGCAGCAGGGCCTACCGGAACTGCGTCACAATCGCTCGCCATTCATTCCTATTTCTAGCACACACTCTTGCCTCTCACACATCTATCCTCCTATCACCCAGAGCATTCTTCACTCCATCCATCCACCCAAACCTTGGCCTTCCTCTTGTACTTCTCCCATCGACTCTTGCATTCATCACCTTCTTTAGCAGAAAGCCATTTTCCATTCTCGCAACATAGCCAAACCACCTCAACACATTCATATCCACTCTAGCTGCTAACTCATTTCTTACACCCGTTCTCACCCTCTCCACTTCGTTCCTAACCCTATCTACTCGAGATATACCAGCCATACTCCTTAGACACTTCATCTCAAACACATTAAATTTTTGTCTCTCAGTCACTTTCATTACCACAACTCCGATCCATACATCACAGTTGGTAGAATCACTTTTTCATATAGAACACTCTTTACATTCATGCCCAACCCTCTATTTTTTACTACTCCCTTAACTGCCCCCAACACTTTGCAACCTTCATTCACTCTCTGACGTACATCTGCTTCCACTCCACTATTTTCTGCAACAACAGACCCGAAGTACTTAAACTGATCCACTTTCTCAAGTAACTCTCCATTCAACATGACATTCAACCTTGCACCACCTTCCCTTCTCGTACATCTCATAACCTTACTCTTACTCACATTAACTCTCAACTTCCTTCTCTCCCACACTATTCCTAATTCTGTCGTTAATAGGCCGAGCTTCTCTTCCACGTCTGCAACCAGTACAGTATCATCCGCAAACCACAACTGATTTACCTCCTATTCATGGTCAGTCTCGTCTACCAGTTTCAATTCTCGTCCAAGAACTCGAGTATTCCCCTCTCTCACCACTCCATCAACATACAAGTTAAACAACCACGGCGACATCACACATCCCTGTCTCAGCCCCACTCTCACCGGAAACCAATCGCTCACTTCATTTCCTATCCTAACACATGTTTTACTACCTTAGTAGAAACTTTTCACTGCTTGCAACAACATTCCACCAATTCCATATAACCTCATCACATTCCACATTACTTCCCTATCAACTCTATCATACGCTTTCTCCTGACCCATAAACGCAACATACACATCCTTACCTTTCGCTAAATATTTCTTGTATATCTGCCCAACTGTTAAAAGCTGATTCATAAAACCCATACCTCTTCTAAAACAACCCTGTACGTCTAAGATTGCATTATCTGTTTTATCCTTGATCCTTTTAATCAGTGCTCTACCATACACTTTTCCAACCACACTCAACAAACTAGAACCCCTTGAATTACAACATTCATGCACCTTTCCTTTACTCTTATATATTGGTATAATACATGCATAAACTCAATCTACTGGTACCATTGTCAACATAAAATACATGTTAAACAATCTCACCAACCATTCAAGTACAGTCACAACCCATTCCTTCAACATCTCAGCTCTCACACCATCCATACCGGGTGCTTTTCCTACTCTCGTTTCATCTAGTGCTCTCCTCACTTCCGCTCTTGTAATCTCTCTCTCATCCTCATCTCCCATCAATGGCATCTCAACACCTGCAACAGCAATTATATCTGCATCACTATTATCCTCAACATTCAGTAAACTTTCAAAATATTCTGCCCACCTTTTCCTTGCCTCTTCTCCTTTTAACAACCTTCCATTTCCATCTTTCACTGTCTCTTCAATTCTTGATCCAGCCTTCCTTACTCTTTTCACTTCTTTCCAAAACTTCTTATTCTCTTCATATGAATAACCCAATCCCTAACTCCACCTCAGGTCAGCTGCCCTCCTTGCCTTACTTACCTTTCACTTTACTTCCACATATTTCTCTCTATATTTTTCATACTTCTATACATTAATACTCTGCAGCCATTCTTCAAATCACCTCTTTTTCTCTTCCACTTTTACCTTCACTCCTTCATTCCCCCATTCACTGCCCTTCCTCATGCTGCCTCCCACAAACTTCTTGCAACACACATCACTTTCAATTCCAACAAAATTTTCTTTTACTAACTTCTACTCCTCCTCTAAATTACTAGTTTCTCTTACTTTCACTTTGTCATGGGCCATTTTCAACCTTTCTTGATATTTACTTTTTACCCCCGGTTTTATTAGCTCTTCAACCCACACTACTCTATATCCACCTACTCTATCCCCCACTCATTTGCTGCAACTAATTTTCCTTCCACCCAAAAATGATCAGACATACCGTTAGCCATAACCCAAACACGTGCACGTCTTTCAATCTTCCAAACATTCTTTTAGTTATCAACACATAATCCATTAATGCCCTTTCTACTACTCTTCCATTTGCCACTCTTACCCATGTATACTTGTTTTTATCTTTCTTTTTAAAAAAGCTATTACTTATCACCATCTCTTGCTCAACACACATATCTACCAGTCTCTCACCACTCTCATTTTCACCTGGTACGCCATACTTCCCAATGACGCCTTCTACCTCTCTTGTGCCACCCACTCTAGCATTTAAGTCACCCATGATAACTACATAATTCCTTCTACTCAGTCCTTCTACACACCTAGTTAATTCATTCCAGAACTCATTCCGCTCTTCTTCACTTTTCTCACAACCTGGCCAATATGCACTGACAAAAGCCCAACATTCCCTACACAACCTAACCCTTACCCACATTAACCTAGATGATATTTCCTTCCATTCCACTACTTTACCTGTCATCCATTCACTCAGCAATAGAGCCACACCCTCTCTCCCTCTTCCTCTTTCAATCCCAGACACTCTACCAGACATTTCTCCAAACATCACTTTACCCTTCCCTTTTATCTTTGTCTCACACACGGCCAACACATCCATCCATCTTTTCCTAAACATACTTCCAATCTCACATCTTTTACTCTCTGTCGTACTACACCCACGCACATTCAAAAACCCAAAACTAGAGTGCAGGGAGCAGTCACTCCCCTCCCCAGCTCCATCTCTTTGATGATGTCTCACAGGATTGTAAATACAGGAGAGCGGGTTCCCAGCCCGCTCCTCCCGCCATATTCATAACGATAGATAAATTCCTATTTTCGTACATACAAGAGATTTATTGTACTATAACCTTTTTGAAAATATTCCTGCTGTTGTAACAACTATCACAAAATTATATTCCTGCTGTTGTAACAACTATCACAAAATATACACCACTATAAAGAATATATAAACGTTTGCATGCATGGAGGCGTGTAAGTATAAAGTATATATATATATATATATATATATATATATATATATATATATATATATATATATATATATATATATATATATATATATATATATATATATATATATACACTGAGAGAGGGGGAATGTTGGTGATAATTACTTAATATCTCTCTCTCTCTCTCTCTCTCTCTCTCTCTCTCTCTCTCTCTC
>NW_027170165.1:15000-17500 GCF_036898095.1 Palaemon carinicauda | reverse complement strand
ACATTCCTGGACGGGGCATTTATATCGGTACACTACGTTCGTCTTTTTCAAGTCATCTTGCATGGCGGGGGCAGGGTTGTTTTTCATTATTAAGTCTCGTGTTTTTGCTGATTGGTAATAAATTATGAGGTTGATTTCAGTATCCTCTGCCGTGGCAAAAACGTTGTTTTTTATTATATTTTTCATAATATTTTCTTCTTCGTTGTAGTTTACGCTCATAATGCCTTTATAGTAAAGATTTATTTTTGCTGGCGTGTTGGTATCATTAGGGCCTTCATTCTGGTACCATTTCTCGATTTCTTTTTTAATTTGCCGATTAATGTCCTTATTCGTGAAGCCATTATTCACCAGAATTTTAGTAACTCTGTCAAGTTCCTCGTGGGTGCCTCTCCACGAAGAACAGTGAGAAATGGCTCTCCGAATAAAAGCCTTAATGGTGGCAGTTTTATACCGACTAGGGCACTCGCTGTCACCATTCAGACATAGGCCGAGATTCGTTGGTTTTACGTACACCGAGGTACTAAAACTATCATTGCTTGTTTCTACAAGGACATCAAGGAAGGGGAGACGTCCTTGGAGGCTGTGCTCTAGGGTGAACCTGAGCGAGCTGCATTCCTCGAAAATTCGGCGAAGTTCTTCTATGCTCTCCTGATTGGCCGTTTTTATGAAAGTATCGTCAATGTAGCGTACATAGAGGTCTGGTTTACTGATTTTTCGAAAAACTCTCTCCTCGACTACTCCCATATAAAAATTAGCAAAGAGGACGCCTAAAGGTGACCCCATAGCGACTCCATCTTTCTGAATAAATATATGGCCCTTATGGGTAGTGAAAGGGGCTTTCTTGGTGCATATTTCTAATAGTGCACGGAGAGAGGCCTCGGGGATGTTGAGGGTGGGTGTCGTTGTATCCCTATAAACTCTGTCCATTATGAATTTTATTGTTTCATTCACGGGAACGTTAGTAAATAGGGACTCGACATCCATGGAGGCAATAACTCCGTCACTTGTGGAATTTCTCAGTTTTTCTAGGAATTCTGCTGATGATGTCACACAATATTTATTGGGGATATAGGGTGTGAGTAAGGTGTTCAGTCTCTTAGCAAGCTGGTATGTAGGGGCAGGGCACTGGCTGATAATAGGCCTGAGAGGGTTCCCTTGCTTGTGCGTTTTTACATTTCCGTATAAGTAGCCGAGCCCAAAATCACCTGAAATAGGTGGCAAATGGACGGCGTTGGTGGCAGCATTAATGGTTTGTATAATGCTGTTTGCTTCCCTCTTGATATCCTCAGTGGGGTTGCGGGACAATCGTTCAAATTTTGAGGTATCAGCCAAAATTTGATCTAGTTTCTCATGGTACTCCTCTGTATTTATGAGAACGAAGGCGGCAGTTTTATCTGCACGGCGTACAGTGATGCCTTCTTGCAATCTAAGAGCCTTGGCAGCATCTCTCATCTCCTTCGTGACAATCCCACTCCGGTATTGGCCACGGTCAGTGAGGGCTTCTGCCAAGAGTAGGGGTTGGAGGGCATCAGTCGTCCGTAGGGCACCTCTACGTTCATTTTCTTGTATGGTGTCAAGGAGGAGCTCAATTTCCAATCTCTTGTCAGTCGGTCTTGGGGTCCCCTTTAGGCGTCCTCTTTGCTAATTTTTATATGGGAGTAGTCGAGGAGAGAGTTTTTCGAAAAATCAGTAAACCAGACCTCTATGTACGCTACATTGACGATACTTTCATAAAAACGGCCAATCAGGAGAGCATAGAAGAACTTCGCCGAATTTTCGAGGAATGCAGCTCGCTCAGGTTCACCCTAGAGCACAGCCTCCAAGGACGTCTCCCCTTCCTTGATGTCCTTGTAGAAACAAGCAATGATAGTTTTAGTACCTCGGTGTACGTAAAACCAACGAATCTCGGCCTATGTCTGAATGGTGACAGTGAGTGCCCTAGTCGGTATAAAACTGCCACCATTAAGGCTTTTATTCGGAGAGCCATTTCTCACTGTTCTTCGTGGAGAGGCACCCACGAGGAACTTGACAGAGTTACTAAAATTCTGGTGAATAATGGCTTCACGAATAAGGACATTAATCGGCAAATTAAAAAAGAAATCGAGAAATGGTACCAGAATGAAGGCCCTAATGATACCAACACGCCAGCAAAAATAAATCTTTACTATAAAGGCATTATGAGCGTAAACTACAACGAAGAAGAAAGGATTATGAAAAATATAATAAAAAACAACGTTTTTGCCACGGCAGAGGATACTGAAATCAACCTCATAATTTATTACCAATCAGCAAAAACACGAGACTTGATAATGAAAAACAACCCTGCCCCCGCCATGCAAGATGACTTGAAAAAGACGAACGTAGTGTACCGATATAAATGCCCCGTCCAGGAATGTCCTGGCACCTACATCGGGATGACGACGATGCGTCTTTCTAAGAGATTATCTTGCCACGTGCAACAGGGTGCAATAAAAATGCATTGCCTCCAAAAACATAATTT
>NW_027170165.1:2500-5000 GCF_036898095.1 Palaemon carinicauda | reverse complement strand
TATATCAGTCCTGTCATAGTTGTTATTGCCTGGACTATTGTTGATAGTGGACCTTATAGATGTTGGCAATAAGGTCCCTTCTTGCGTGGTGTTGAGGTTAGGTCTTTGTTGTTGAATAAAAATAGCTTCCATTATCCGGAGACGTCTACTGTCAGGGGCATGGCCGATGATTGTTACATTTTTCACTATATGCTCCCTTGTTGTCATGAAATTATGTTTTTGGAGGCAATGCATTTTTATTGCACCCTGTTGCACGTGGCAAGATAATCTCTTAGAAAGACGCATCGTCGTCATCCCGATGTAGGTGCCAGGACATTCCTGGACGGGGCATTTATATCGGTACACTACGTTCGTCTTTTTCAAGTCATCTTGCGTGGCGGGGGCAGGGTTGTTTTTCATTATCAAGTCTCGTGTTTTTGCTGATTGGTAATAAATTATGACTGACAAGAGATTGGAAATCGAGCTCCTCCTTGACACCATACAAGAAAATGAACGTAGAGGTGCCCTACGGACGACTGATGCCCTCCAACCCCTACTCTTGGCAGAAGCCCTCACTGACCGTGGCCAATACCGGAGTGGGATTGTCACGAAGGAGATGAGAGATGCTGCCAAGGCTCTTAGATTGCAAGAAGGCATCACTGTACGCCGTGCAGATAAAACTGCCGCCTTCGTTCTCATAAATACAGAGGAGTACCATGAGAAACTAGATCAAATTTTGGCTGATACCTCAAAATTTGAACGATTGTCCCGCAACCCCACTGAGGATATCAAGAGGGAAGCAAACAGCATTATACAAACCATTAATGCTGCCACCAACGCCGTCCATTTGCCACCTATTTCAGGTGATTTTGGGCTCGGCTACTTATACGGAAATGTAAAAACGCACAAGCAAGGGAACCCTCTCAGGCCTATTATCAGCCAGTGCCCTGCCCCTACATACCAGCTTGCTAAGAGACTGAACACCTTACTCACACCCTATATCCCCAATAAATATTGTGTGACATCATCAGCAGAATTCCTAGAAAAACTGAGAAATTCCACAAGTGACGGAGTTATTGCCTCCATGGATGTCGAGTCCCTATTTACTAACGTTCCCGTGAATGAAACAATAAAATTCATAATGGACAGAGTTTATAGGGATACAACGACACCCACCCTCAACATCCCCGAGGCCTCTCTCCGTGCACTATTAGAAATATGCACCAAGAAAGCCCCTTTCACTACCCATAAGGGCCATATATTTATTCAGAAAGATGGAGTCGCTATGGGGTCCCCTTTAGGCGTCCTCTTTGCTAATTTTTATATGGGAGTAGTCGAGGAGAGAGTTTTTCGAAAAATCAGTAAACCATACCTCTATGTACGCTACATTGACGATACTTTCATAAAAACGGCCAATCAGGAGAGCATAGAAGAACTTCGCCGAATTTTCGAGGAATGCAGCTCGCTCAGGTTCACCCTAGAGCACAGCCTCCAAGGACGTCTCCCCTTCCTTGATGTCCTTGTAGAAACAAGCAATGATAGTTTTAGTACCTCGGTGTACGTAAAACCAACGAATCTCGGCCTATGTCTGAATGGTGACAGCGAGTGCCCTAGTCGGTATAAAACTGCCACCATTAAGGCTTTTATTCGGAGAGCCATTTCTCACTGTTCTTCGTGGAGAGGCACCCACGAGGAACTTGACAGAGTTACTAAAATTCTGGTGAATAATGGCTTCACGAATAAGGACATTAATCGGCAAATTAAAAAAGAAATCGAGAAATGGTACCAGAATGAAGGCCCTAATGATACCAACACGCCAGCAAAAATAAATCTTTACTATAAAGGCATTATGAGCGTAAACTACAACGAAGAAGAAAAGATTATGAAAAATATAATAAAAAACAACGTTTTTGCCACGGCAGAGGATACTGAAATCAACCTCATAATTTATTACCAATCAGCAAAAACACGAGACTTGATAATGAAAAACAACCCTGCCCCCGCCACGCAAGATGACTTGAAAAAGACGAACGTAGTGTACCGATATAAATGCCCCGTCCAGGAATGTCCTGGCACCTACATCGGGATGACGACGATGCGTCTTTCTAAGAGATTATCTTGCCACGTGCAACAGGGTGCAATAAAAATGCATTGCCTCCAAAAACATAATTTCATGACAACAAGGGAGCATATAGTGAAAAATGTAACAATCATCGGCCATGCCCCTGACAGTAGACGTCTCCGGATAATGGAAGCTATTTTTATTCAACAACAAAGACCTAACCTCAACACCACGCAAGAAGGGACCTTATTGCCAACATCTATAAGGTCCACTATCAACAATAGTCCAGGCAATAACAACTATGACAGGACTGATATAGCTGAAGGTCAAAACAGGGATTATCTCCTGACAGAACCAGAGCCAGTAATCCCACCAAACATCCCGGCGAGGCAGAGGCCACCACCCAATAGGATTAACGGTCTCCGCCCTAGGGCGGTTCTTAACCAGTGAAGATAGAAT
>NW_027170164.1:12500-17500 GCF_036898095.1 Palaemon carinicauda | reverse complement strand
CCATTAATTAACTTATCTGTCTGACACCCTTTTAACATCCATTACAAAAATAATAAATCACCAAAGGTCTTGTTACGAATAAATACCTCAACAATTGCTCGAGAAAAATAACCCTTACAACACAGAACATAACACAAGCCACTGTTCATGGGTCTCTGACATTTATCATACGTTAAATAACACCAATTTGGATTTCGGATTCAGAGTCACCTATATAACGTATGCTTTGATATAACAGCGGGAACCTGTGATTATAGTTCGAGCATTTATAAAAAGTGCATCTCTTGGTTCGGGATTGCTTAAGGTCGTGCACTGTTTCCCCAAGGGTCGAGGATTACCCTAGCTGAAAACGAAAGAACATAACTTGTGAAATTTAACAACACTTATGATTAATAACAATTCGTAAAGACTTAATTAAATATGCACTTAAACAATTTTAGATACACTTTTAAAGACAAAAATTTTAAAGATTAACACATTTCACAAAACTGATAACAATATTCCATATAAACACAAGCAGTTAATACACTTACTGCACGGCTAGGTGATTATAACGTGACTAAAGAAAATAAAAATTTATCTTTCAAAGTCTATTATGAAACTGAAAATACAAGGATAAAATCATAAACAGAAACTTCGAAAATGCGGTAACTAAAAAACCACTCAATAGATGGCGTTACTAACATGAAATTCCCTTACAAAACCCCCCATTAAGCCTTTTATATATAAAAGGTAAATAACATGGAATTTCATAGAAAAGACAAAATACCTTAACCTCTACTTAACAAATCAGCAAATATATTATTGGTACCCTTCACATGAACAACAGAGAAAGAATAAACTTGTAATGCCAAAGACCAACGCATTAGTCTATCATTACTAGACTTTGAAGTCTCTAAATACATGAGTGGCTTATGATCACTTTCCAAGAGGAATTTTCTCCCCATTAAGTAGTACTCAAACTTCTTTATTCCCCATACTATGGCCAAGCATTCTCGCTCGATAGCTGCATATCGAGTCTCGGGGGGAAGAAGTTTCTTGCTTGCGAATGCTACTGGATAAGGTTCACCGTCTATATACTGCAGCAAAACTGCTCCTAGACCTGTAGACGATGCATCCGTTCTTAAACAGAAAATGTTATTTAGATCAGGCACCTGAAGAATCGGAGGAGAAGTTAGACAAGATTTCAGTTCATTAAATTTGCACAATGCATCTTCATCAAAATTAAATTTTTCTGAACTACCCTTCTTCAAAAACTTCGTAAGATGAATTAGTTTATCTGACAAATTTGGAATAAATCTACCATAAAAATTTACAGATCCAATAAAGCTTCGTAACTGTTTCTTGGTAGTGGGAGCAGGCATATCCAAAATAGCTCCAATTTTATCCTGTTGAGGAAAAATACCCCTTTTGTTGATTACATATCCTAAATATTGTATCTCTTCATAACCGAGGAAACACTTTCCTGGTTTAGCAGTTAATCCTGCTTCTTGCAGTCGCAATATGACTGTTTCCAAATCTGCCATATGAATTTTCCAGTCTTTGGATACAATAAAGATATTATCAAAATAGCAAACTACAAAAGAAAGACCTTTCAATACTTGCCTCATTAATCTAATATACGTAGCACAAGCTGTGCTAAGGCCAAAAGGTAATCTTACATATTGCATTAGTCCAAGATTAGTTGAAAAAGCTGTATACTTGCGACGTTCTGGTGTTAGAGGAATCTGATGATATGCTTTGCAGATATCAAGTTCTGTAATGTACATAAAATCTGCAAACTTATGAAGATCTTGCTCAAAGCTTGGCATGGGCTCACAATCAAAATCTGTAATTGCATTTAAAGTTCTAAAATCAACAACCAATCTGTAGTTACCTTCTTTCTTTTTGACGAGCAATGCAGGAGATGAATAATTAGAAGATGATTGCTCTATTATTCCAAGATCAAGCAAACTTTGTACTTCGTCATCGAAATCCTTAGTTAAATGAGCTGGAATTGGATAATACTTACGAACAAAGGTTTCAGTAGTCTTAATCTTAATATTATGCTCTTGTAAAGAAGTTTTACCTGGTTTATCTGAAAATACATGTTTGTACTTCTGACATAAGTTACGAAGATCATTTTTCTGTACATCTGAAAGATTAGGGTTTATGTTGCACGTACTCTGATTGGTATCCACAGTTTCAATTTTCAGATAATCATCCTCATCGGCATTAATAACAGCAACTTTGTTAACATGAACAGTGTTTATCATTCCAGTCATATCTTCATCTGCTACATGTAACATACTAACATTCTCTCTACGGTAATATTTCTTCATAAGATTGATATGATACAGTCTCTTCTTACCTTCTACGTTCACCCAGTAGTCAACTGGACCATGCTTATCAATTATCTTGTATGGACCTCTCCATGAGAACTGCAATTTACCTTGTTTTTCTGGAATAAGCAAAAGTACTTCATCATCAGCTTTAAATCGGCGCTTACTACTCTTCAAATCAAAATAAGACTTATATGTACTGGAAGATATATTCATGTTTTGAACAGCCAAATCAGAAACATCGGACAACTTTTCACGTAGTTCCAAAACAAAAGAATAAAGATCAGTTTCCCCTGCAGACATATCCGAATTTGTCCATAGTTCCTTCAATATTGTCAAGGGACCTCTCACTTGACGGCCATATAAAATCTCAAATGGTGAGAAACCTGTTGTATCACTTGGGATTTCCCTCATGGCGAACAGTGCTGCTGGAAGGAAACGATGCCACTGATTATGTTTTAACTCACATATTTTCTTCAATATACTCTTTAAAATCTGGTGTTGCCTTTCTATTCTTCCATTGGCAGCAGGATGATAGGGGGTACTGAAAAGAGGTTTCACTCCTAATAACTTGTGTACTTGCAACATAAGTTCTGATCGAAATTGTGGTCCTCTGTCAGAAAGAATTTCCTTCGGCACTCCCACTCTGGAAAAAATAGATATTAAGGCTTCTGCAATGTCTTCAGATGTTATGTTCTTCAAAGCAACTGCTTCCGGGAAGCTTGAAGCATAATCTACCATAGTCAAAATATATCTATGCCCTGCTTCACTAGGAGGAGAAATCGGGCCCACTAAGTCAATAGCAACTCTATAAAATGGCGTAGAGATCACTGGTAATTTAACCATCTGAGCCTTCTTTACTTTTCCAACAAGGGAAGATTTTTGGCATACATCACAAGATTTGCAATATTTATATATGTCAGACGTCATACCCTGCCACCAGAAAATTTCATTAATCTTATTAAAGGTTTTCCTATGAGAAAAATGTCCACTTACCGGAATATCATGTGCAAGGCGCAAAACTAATTTTATGCATTTAACTGGTACAACCAACTGTTCCTTTCCCAGTAACTGAGGCTTTTTACATTTCTGTATTTTCCTGTAGAGAAGTCCATTTCTCATCACGAACTCGTACTGCAAACCATTCTTGCAACGTTTGACATCTCCAGACTGACTCATTTCTCTTGCATATTTCAAAGCTTTACAATTCTGCTGTTCTCTAAGAAAAGATTCATGATCAATGGATATATCAAATGGTTCTGGTAAAGCAAGAGGGTGAACAATATTTCTCCTTTTTACCTGTGCTCTTGTTACGGCATTTACGTCAATGGAAGAATCCGTATTTTTCAGAGGAAACAAATTATGGTCCTGTACACCTGGAATATTGCCTAATAAGACAGTACAGTACTTTATTGGAGCCCGAACAGCATTAACCCAACCTGTAAAGAGATTACATTTCAAATAAATCTTGACAATAGGGAATCTGTCCTTCCTGCCCAAATAATCAATAAGAGTAGAATATGAACAATTTGTTCCAGGATCAGGAATCAAATCCTCTGATACCACTACTCCTGTACAACCTGTATCTCTAAGTATTGTAGATACTGTAACACCATTCACTGTTCCACATACCATAGGTCCACATACTCCAGTGTTATCCAGAACTTGACCTATCTCAAGAGAAGATTCAGATTTCTTTTTGGGTACCTTGTTAGGACAGTTTCTCGAAATATGTCCACTCTGACCACAACCGTAACATGCAATCTTACCAGGACGTGACGAACTAGTTTTCTCTGGTTTCTCACTCGCACTGATCTTGTCACTGGAACTAGATAAATTCGCATTATGCCTAAAGGACTTCTGCTCATCTTTAGGATAACATTTGTGTGCTGAAGCATATGTGTCTGCCAATGATGAATAATCCTCTGGAGTTCTAGGTTTACGCTCCTTAAGAAAAAGACGCATTTCCTTAGGTAAAGTAGACATGAACTGATCACAGACTATAATGTTTCTCAAAACTTCGTAGTCTTTCGTTACACTAAGACTATTTATCCATAAGTCAAAATTTCGAAATAACATATTCAAATATTGTTCATATGTGCTCTTGGAATCCATTTTTGCAGTTTTAAACGCTGTCCTGTACCAGTCACTAGTCTTCTTGAATCCTTTCAAAAGAGCTTCCTTCAATGATGCATAGTCACTAGTAACATCATCTGAGAGCGACGTGTAGATATCTAATGCCTTACCTCTTAAAAGTGATGCCAACTGAACTGGCCAAGAGTTCCGCTCCCAGTTTAGAGAAACTGCTACCTTTTCAAACCTTACTAGGTAGGCGGTGATATCATCAGTATCACAAAATGGAAGAGGTCTAGTAGTATCCACAGCAACTGTTACATGGCTAGGGTTAGATGTTGCTCCTCTGATCTTTTGCAATTCAAGTTCATGTGCCCTCTGCTTTTCATTTTCTTCCCTCTGCTTTTCATTTTCTTGGTATTTAATCATCAAAGCCCTTTCTTCTCTTTCAGCATGTCTTCTATCACGCTCATCACTATCTTTGATTTTCTTCTCTATAAAGTTCAAAAGAGCTTCATCCGAGAGACCCATGGACAAACCTTCATCCTTCCAGAATTTATAAAATTCCATTTTAAATTATCCAGTTTTTAACCATTGCCTACAAAC
>NW_027170163.1:22500-29750 GCF_036898095.1 Palaemon carinicauda | reverse complement strand
ACTGAAGAGGGCTGACTCTATACTATAGGGGAATAACACTTTTAAACATAAACATAGGATTGTCTACGTTATTATCTACAAATATAAGGTTATTATAACCCAATATCCAAAAAAAAAAACGAATTTTTATAAATATATCACTGCAATTCTACACGAGAGCATTTGCTTATTACATATCTTCTCAAGTTTATCTGCTATTATGGTATTACAAGTGGTAGCCCTTATATTAGGTCGTCTATATATTTTTTATATATATATATATATATATATATATATATATATATGATTATCATTATTATTTGCTAAGCTACAATCTTAGTTGGAAAAGCGGGATGCTATAAGCCCGAGGGCTCCAACAGGGAAAATAGCCCACTGAGGAAAGGAAATAAGGAAACTAAAAGATATAAATAATATATATATATATATATATATATATATATATAAAGGGCCTATATATAGACAGAGGAAGACCTTGATGTACCCATGAATGAATTCAGTGTGTTTGAAGTCAAAGGCATCATTAAAAAACCCAAGAGAGAGAGAGAGAGAGAGAGAGAGAGAGAGAGAGAGAGAGAGAGTCTTAGCAATCTTGCAAAAAAGAAAAAACGAAGAAATAAGTAACATAATGTTACATGACTTGGAGGTGGTATAAAAGGATGCCAAATCATACACGAATTTATTTCAATGAAGTTAGTAAATACATCAAAGAATAATAAATGGGAAATTTAAACAAAATCCTTTAAAATTAGAAGGATTCCCTGGCCATGGTAAGCGGCTCTTCTAGGAGAAGGACACTCCAAAATCAAACCATTGTTCTCTAGTCTTGGGTAGTGCCCTAGCCTCTGTACCATGGCCTCCCACTGTCTTGGATTAGAGTTCTCTTGCTTGAGGGTACACTAGGGCACACTATTCTATCTCATTCCTCTTCCTTTTTTTTAAGTTTTTAAAGTTTATATATGAAAGATTTAATTTAATGTTGTTACTGTTCTTAAAATATTTCATTTTAATTGTTAATTACTTCTCTTGTAGTTTATTTGTTTCCTTATTCCTTTTCCTCACTGGGCTATTTTCCCTGTTTGAGCCCTTGGGCTTATAGCATCCTGCTTTTACAATTAGGGTTGTAGCTTAGCAAGTAATAACAATAATAACAATAATAATGATAAGAGTATTAAGAATGACATATACTCTCTCTCTCTCTCTCTCTCTCTCTCTCTCTCTCTCTCTCTCTCTCTCTCTCTCTGTGCAGATTCGATCACTCAAACTCAATAGTTTCTTGTAGTGTCTGCAACCTCACCATCCTTGTGAACTAAGGATGGGGGGTTTAAGGGAGCCTATAGGTTTACCCGCTGAGGGATCATCAACAGCCATTGCCTGGCCCTCCCTGGTCCTAGCTTGGACACTGATCAAGTCTATATATGGTCATTCTCTAGGGCGTTGTTCTGTTCTTTGCCTCTGCCATTCATGAGTAACCTTTAAACCTTAGTTCATTCAGATTACCATTACGTCAGAGAGAGAGAGAGAGAGAGAGAGAGAGAGAGAGAGAGAGAGAGATTAAGGTCTATGGAACAGTCAGAGAAATTCTCTTCTCAGAGTCCAGTCGTTCGATTTGATTTGACTTTGGCTTCGTTTTAAAAATTTAGATTTAAATCTATAAATAAAAACTTTATTTTAGTAACTTGTGTTTTATTTTAGTGTATGTTTAAGTTACTTGATTCGAATATGGCTATTCTATTCTTGAAACCGCCTATCTTTTAATATAATAACTACTTATGCTGAGTCGAAGTTGGAATTACAGGCAATCGAACACCAAATGCGTCGAGTGGGTGATCAGGATGAAGTGAATGGATTTGATACGTAAAGGCCTACGCCATTATTTTCTATGTAATTTCCTCTATTATTTGAATAATCTGGGCATTATTACAAGAGAAGATAATTATGTCTCTTGCAGTTAGTCTAGTGAAGCGGCAGGGTTGGATAGGATAGTAGCTTGTTATTGTAAATGTGTGCGTGCGTGTGTTTGTGGAAGGCTAATACCTACAACAGAGGATTCCTAATGTTTCAGCTTTTCTAGACCTTTAAAGGTCTATAAAATTAAAAATATCTTTGAAAATTTGAATTGTATAATAAAGATGAACATTATATAGATGATATAATGAAATAACAATAAATAACACATTATGAACAATATAGAAATATGTATTTTAAACAAAGACGAAAATAAATGGAACAGTCTTATCACAACGGGAAATACTGACTTAACCTCGTGTTGTCTCTCACAAAGTTTCGCTCAGAGCCATAAATGTTCAGTCATAGAACTTGGCGAAGCACTCGACATTCTTCAACATTCCAAAGGGAGAAGCTATATGAAACTATAGCTCAATTCCGGAGAAAATTATGTAATCCATTGGGCGAAATAATATGAGAATATCGCTCAACTCAGATGAAGACCATAAGAGAGGCTCCCTATAGTCCGAGTGCTTTTGAAATAACAGTGAAGATGGATTAATATATGGAATCTCTCTCTCTCTCTCTCTCTCTCTCTCTCCTCTCTCTCTCTCTCTCTCTCTCCAAATACAAAATAAGAACAGGCAATTTTAACTGGATTTATGAATTTGATTAAACAAATGCAGCCGTTTCTAGTCCACTGCAGGACAACGGCCTCAGACATGTCCTTTTTTACCACCATGCTGCTCACTGCAAATTGGTGATGGTAGGAGACTTTGGACTGATCGCTCACAGCAAACCAATCTAGTATGGGTGGCCCTAAATAGTAGCCTTACAGCTTTGCTGATCATATTGATAGGCAAACCTTTTCGCTACGTTAAGGTATCAGCACTCAAAGAGGGATACACACACACACACACACACACATATATATATATATATATATATATATATATATATATATATATAGTTTCTTGTAGTGTCTGCAACCTCACCATCTTTGTGAGCTAAGGATAGGTGGTTTGGGGGAGCCAATAGCTATGTCTATCTGTTGAGTCATCAGCAGCCACTGCCTGGCCCTCCTCGGTCCTAGCTTGGGTGGAGAGAGGGGGCTTGGGCGCTGATCTTATGTTATATAAGGTCAGTCTCTAGGGCATTGTCCTGCTCGATAGGGCAATGTCACTGTCCCTTGCCTCTGCCATTCATGAGTGACCTTTAAACCTTTAAAACAACGAAAGAAATTTGTTTTCCAAATCATGGGTCTTTTTAAAAACGAAATGAAAAGAAAAAATCGAATCACAACGAAACGCTTTCTTTGAATCGACTCTTTCCCAGAAATTTTCGTTCTAAATTCGAATCGTTTGATCACAAAACTCCCGAGATGATGATCTGTTGACTTCGCCACATAAAAACTTAAAATTTAATATACAGAAATTATGATTCGATAAGTTTGTTCAGATTTTAGATGATATTTTTCATGTAATTTATATATCATCAATATATATATATATATATATATATATATATATATATATATATATATATATATATATATATATATATATATATATATATATATATATTCACACGGAAGTGATTAATATCTTGGTATTTCTTAAAACAAAAATTCCTGATTATTTCATCTATACACGAGTTCTCAGCACCATCTGCTGGCAAAAAAGAGAACCATTTTTGGGCAACAACACTTCTAAATTAAAGGGGAGAAAGGGTCCTACATAACACCGTATTTTATCATTTTCTCTTGAGATATCCTTCTATATAAATTTCCTTATTTGCAATTATGTTTTATTTGATTTAGTTATTTACACTATGAATATATTATGACAGATGGGATTGAAGTAATGACTTTTAAAGTTACCTAGACTTTAATTTCACCCTAAACCAATAATGGATTTTCCCCGGAAGGCTGACTTTAATTTTCCCCTAGATCATCAATGGACTCACCCACTATAGACGAAATGAATACCCTAAACTACGAACAAAAGACGTTGCAATATATTTGAAAGAACAAATAAACGAACTCTTTGATCCGATGATATGACGATTAAAAGGGATAATTAAATTAAATCTATTATATATATATATATATATATATATATATATATAGATAGATAGATAGATAGATAGATACCTTAACTTGGTGAAAAGGTTCGTGTATCGCCATTATCAGTAAAACTGTACTAAGTCATGCCCACCCATATTAGGTTGGTTTGCTGTGAGCGAGCAGACTGAAGTCTCCCACCATCACCAATTTGCACTGGTGGTGAGAACTGGCCAAACCCCAGACATGAATGAGGACATATCTGGGAGCTTTGCCTTACAGTGGACAAGAAACGGCTACATTAGTTGTTGAATATATATATATATATATATTTATATATATATATATATATATATATATATATATATAAAAGTAAATCACTCACTCGACCGGACGAAATAATATGAGACTATCGCTCAATTCAGAGGAAGAACAGAAAGGGTTCTCAGTCCGAGTGCTTTTAAAGTAACATATTAATAATAATAATAAATAATAATAATAATAATAATAATAATAATAATAATGTCCCTTCTAGGACTGAAGTACGTGTAGGCCTACGTATGCAGCGGTTTCCAGTCTACTGCAGGACAAAGGTCTCAGACATTATTATTATTATTATTAAATGCTAAGCTACAACCCTAGTTGGAAAAGCAGGATGCTATAAGCCCAGGGGCCCCAACAGGGAAAATAGCTCAGTGAGGAAAGGAAGCAAGGAAAAATAAAATATTTTAAGAATAGTAACAACATTTAAATAAATATTTCCTATATAAACAATAAAAACTTCAACAAAACAAGAGAAAGAGAAACTAGATACAACAGCGTGCCTGAGTGTACCCTCAAGCAAGAGAACTCTAACCCAAGACAGTGGAAGGCCATGGTACAGAGGCTATAGCACTACCCAAGACATGAAATGCTTGGGCTTTGGCCAGCTTTCATCGCCAGGCTAGCAAATTGTTGATGGTTGGAGACTTTGGTCTGATTGCTCACAGCAAACCAACCTAGTATGGGTGGTCATATCTAGTATAGCTTTGCCGATCATGGCGATACACAAACCCTTTCACCACGTTAAGGGGTCTCTGAATTTTGGAGATTTTCACCTTTTCATTCTTAATTTTCAGATTTTTTTCATTTCTTTAGAATATAATCTTATAACGAGAGAGAGAGAGAGAGAGAGAGAGAGAGAGAGAGAGAGAGAGAGAGAGAGAGAGAGAGAGAGAGAGAGAGAGAGAGAGAGAATTAAGAAATCTATCTCACGACTGCAACTGGCAAAAGTTTGCTGATGTTCGATTCGGCTAAGTTTGACTTCATCTTCGTTTCCATAAGCATTAGTCACAAGTTGTAACAGAATATACATTTCCTTAATTCAAAGAATTTTAAACTAAAAATTAGAAGTTTTGAAATGAAGAAGGGATACGAAACGAGGACTATGAGGAAAGTTCGTTAACTCTTTTACGTTCGGATTGCCCCAAGTTCTGTCACCTCCCTATGTTTGATAAGATACTATAAGATAGGATAAACTGTCGAAAGTAGATCATATAAACATATAATCTTTGTACAAGTAACTATAAATGATCAGAATGTTTTGTTATGCCAGAGAGTAGGTAATATCAGACACCTTCCTTGAGCCTAAAGTGCCCCCAAGATTATAGATTATAAAGTTCACATTATCACTCTACACGGAATATAATAATAATAATAATAATAATAATAATAATAATAATAATAATAATAATAGGCTCAGGTTGAGATATAGAAATTTAATTCAATGTAAGGTAAGAATTTTTTTTTAATTAGATATACTTTTTGGCCTTTTCTTGTAAACATTGCTTATATATTTTTCATTGGCATTTTTGTTTATTATAAAGCCTCATATATGGCCAAGGCATATAATGAGAATTACAGACAATAGATGGACATTAAGACTAAATGAAAGAAAGACATACTTCATAATCTTTTCTCTACGTAAAGTTCCAGATAACATAAGGGTTGCTATAGGAAATCACACTCTAGACCAGAAGTCCAGTGGTAAATGTTTAGGGATAATTCTTGATAATAAACTAACTTTCTGTGAGCATGTAAATATGACGGTTAATAAAATTGCCAAAGCAATGTGTATCATATATAGATTAAAAGAGTATTTCCCCTTATATATTATAAAACAATTGTATCACTCGTTAGTATCTCCTCACCTAAATTACTGCATTACGGCGTGGGGGAGTAGTAGTAGAAATGTCTTGCAACCATTAATTGTAATTCAAAAAAGACTGGTAAGAATCATAAGCTCCAGTGATTACTTAGCTCATACATCGCCACTCTTCCGGTCTCTCTCGATATTGAAACTGGAAGACACTTAAAAGCTCTCCTTAATGAATATGATGTTCCAAACACTTATATTGAACAAATTTCCAGATTTAAGACGAAAAATAATTCAGGAACAATCAGTTCATCCATATGGAACAAGAAATTCGAACTTAACTCTTCCTTTCATAACACTCAAATATGAACCCAGTTTGAAGTCTCTGTGACAACGATGTCCAAACTTATGGCTGATTACGTGAATTGGACATTTTGCTCGTCGCAGACAAACAAACATACAAACACACAAACAGAGGGAAACTTCGTTGGCGATGGTAAATAAAGTATTCCTCACTTAAATAATTCGGTTATTACCAAAATCAAATAACTAAACCTTTAAGCCTTTATCTAAAACACAAATGTTAATTGCCCACCTGAATATATCAATTTGCTACATCCATGTGCTCAAAACGAAATCTAAATAATTAAATTACACAAGACACAAGACAGTGAGTTTTATAAACATGCTAAAAACGCCTGTATATAAAATTATATATATATATATATATATATATATATATATATATATATAATATATATATATATATATATATATATATATATAATATACAGTATATATATACATATATATATATATATATATATATATATATATATATATAATGATATATATATATACATTATATGTATATATTATATATATGTATATATACACATAAATATACATATACATACATACATACACACACACATATATATATATATATATATATATATATATATATATATATATATATATATATATATATATATATATATATATATGTACATATATATATGTATCCCAGAACAAATTCTATACTAAAGAGTATTATTGGGTTATTTGAAGTATTGAAAATGACGAGCATTAATGATAAAATTAATATAT
>NW_027170163.1:5000-17500 GCF_036898095.1 Palaemon carinicauda | reverse complement strand
GTTCCCAGAAGAGCTGGAAGATGATGAATTTCTTCCAGCTGAGGGAGTGTTCCCAGAAGAGCTGGAAGATGATGAATTTCTTCCAGCTGAAGGAGCATTCCCCGAAGAGCTGGAAGATGATGAATTTCTTCCAGCTGAAGTAGCTTTCCAGGAATTCGATCTTCCTGCGGAACAAGAGGTCAAGGATGAACTGGAAGATGAGGTCGATCTCCCTGCTGAACAAGAGGTCGAGGATAAACTGGAAGAAGAGATCGATCTCCCTGCTGAACAGGAGGTCGAGGATGAACTGGAAGAAGAGATCGATCTCCCTGCTGAACAGGAGGTCGAGGATGAACTGGAAGAAGAGATCGATCTCCCTGCTGAACAGGAGGTCGAGGATGAACTGGAAGAAGAGATCGATCTCCCTGCTGAACAGGAGGTCGAGGATGAACTGGAAGAAGAGATCGATCTCTCTGCTGAACAAGAGGTCGAGGATGAACTGGAAGATGAAGTAGATCTTCCTGCGGAACAAGAGGTCGAGGATGAACTGGAAGATGAAGTCGATCTTCCTGCGGAACAAGAGGTCGAGGATGAACTGGAAGATGAGATCGATCTCCCTGCTGAACAAGAGGTCGAGGATGAACTGGAAGAAGAGATCGATCTCCCTGCTGAACAGGAGGTCGAGGATGAACTGGAAGAAGAGATCGATCTCCCTGCTGAACAAGAGGTTGAGGATGAACTGGAAGATGAAATCGATCTTCCAGTGGAAGAACAGCTAACTGAGCCCGTTCTTCCTCAAAGAGGAGAAGAAAAGGATGTAGAGGAAGAAGAAAAAGTTCTTACTCTTGAAGAACATCGGTCTGAAGAAGATTCAAAGGCAGTGAGAAGTGATAAAAAACTCCCAAAGAAAAAGAGGAGAAAAAGAAAGCTCTCAAATGAAGAGATCAGTAATGGCAAAGTGTCTAAGGAAGAAAGCAGTAATAGTGAAGTGTCTAAGGAAGAAAGCAGTAATAGTGAAGTGTCTAAGGAAGAGATGAATAACAGAGAGCTATTAAAGAAAGAGAGAAATAATGGAAAGCTCTCAAATAAAAAGAGGAGTAATAAAAAACTCTCAAAGAGAGAGGATAGGAAAAGACAGCTCTCAAAGGCAGAAAGAAAAAATAGCAATCTCTCAAAGGAGCAGAGCAGTAATGAAGAGTTCTCAGAGGAAGAAGAGAGATTGGATTTTGATATATATGAAGTTCCTGTTCATAATTACTTCAGTGTGTTGTCCGGTAAAGAGGATATGGACAGAAGTCCTTTGAAGTCGTCGTCACAAAAATCAGAAAGGAAGACTGCAAATAAGAAAAGAGGAAGAGGAGGAAGACGTAATAGAAACTGTAGAAAAAATTAAAAGCCCCATAAAATAAAAACAGAAAAAACTGAAAAAAATATAATAAAATGCTAAAAAAAATCTAAAAAAAAATACAAAATGGAAAATTAAAAAAAGTGGATATTTTTTTGTGAAAAAGTAGTTTAAGTTCACTACTTGGAAAAAAAAATTCAGGATGTTTAGAATAACTGCCCACCTCAATGGAATTGTGGCTAAACCCCTCAGCTGAAATGGTGCTTGGACTAACTGAAAAGGATGGCTCTGCAGAGGGAAGAAACCTGGCTGAGTTTAGTATGCTATGTACCTTGATGGGGTGTACAGGACCTTTGTCAAGTGTACAAATGGTCGGATATCTAGATCTATTCTTTCGGATACCAACCTTCGGGTGGTTCTGGGGGAATAATCTAGAAGACCGGCTCTGCAGAGGGATGAAGCTGGGATTCTTCTAGTATGCAGACTAGTTCTTGGAGGTTGGGCCAAAACCATTTTGCTGGGGGAAAGAAGCTGCATCAACTTTTTGAAGGTGGCATTTATGGTTTGGTGAACAGCAGCACCTTAAATAATATTTAGAAAATAGCAGCAGTAACAGAAGCTGATAGCAGCAGTAGCAGCAGCAGCAGCAGCAACAACAGTGGAGCAGTAGCATTATTTAGCAGCACTGGAGCAGCAGTCCGATTGACTTTTGCTGTACTAGGCTAGCTGGAGTGAGGGAAGTTGGCCGAGACCTATTTCAGTATAAAGGGGGCTACCTCTGGTGATTATAATATCGCCACCAAAAAAATAAAAAACAAGAAAATGGTGATTATAATATCGCCACCAAAAAAAATAAAAAAACAAAAAAATGGTGATTATAATATCGCCACCAAAAAAAATAAAAAACAAAAAAATGGTGATTATAATATCGCCACCAAAAAAAATAAAAAACAAAAAAATGGTGATTATAATATCGCCACCAAAAAAAATAAAAAACAAAAAAATGGTGATTATAATATCGCCACCAAAAAAATAAAAAACAAGAAAATGGTGATTATAATATTGCCACCAAAAAAAAATAAAAAACAAAAAAATGGTGATTATAATATCGCCACCAAAAAAAATGAAAAACAAAAAAATGGTGATTATAATATCGCCACCAAAAAAAATAAAAAACAAAAAAATGGTGATTATAATATCGCCACCAAAAAAAATAAAAAACAAGAAAATGGTGATTATAATATCGCCACCAAAAAAAAATAAAAAACAAGAAAATGGTGATTATAATATCGCCAACAAAAAAAATAAAAAACAAGAAAATGGTGATTATAATATCGCCACCAAAAAAACAAAAAAACAAAAAAATGGTGATTATAATATCGCCACCAAAAAAAAATAAAAAACAAAAAAATGGTGATTATAATATCGCCACCAAAAAAAATAAAAAACAAGAAAATGGTGATTATAATATCGCCACCAAAAAAAATAAAAAACAAGAAAATGGTGATTATAATATCGCCACCAAAAAAAATAAAAAACAAGAAAATGGTGATTATAATATCGCCACCAAAAAAAATAAAAAACAAAAAAATGGTGATTATAATATCGCCACCAAAAAAAAAAAAAAAAATATGGTGATTATAATATCGCCACCAAAAAAAAAAAAAAAAAAATGGTGATTATAATATCGCCACCAAAAAAAATAAAAAACAAAAAAATGGTGATTATAATATCACCACCAAAAAAATAAAAAACAAAAAAATGGTGATTATAATATCGCCACCAAAAAAAACAAAAAACATTAGCAGTAGCTAGCAGCAGTCGCAGCTGAAGTTAGCAGCAGTATGCAGCAGACGTTAGCAGAAGCAGCTAGCAGCAGCTAGGAGCAACAGCAAGCAGCATGTGCTAGCAGCAGCAGCTTGCAGCAGCAACAGTTGCAGTAGCGAGCGGCTGCAGCAGAAGCAAGCAGCAGCTACAGCAGGCTGCAGAAGCAGCAGCAGCTAGCAAAAGCAGCAGCAGCTACCAAAGTAGCAGCAGCTGCAGCTAGCAAAAGCAGCTGAAGCAGCAGTCTGCAGAAGCAGCAGTAAGCAGCAGCAGCAGCCGCAAGCAAGAGCAGCAGTAGCAGCAGCAAGCAGCAGCACTAGCAACAGCAGCTTGCAGTAGCAAATAGCAGCAGCTAGTAGCCGAAAGCAACGTTGCAGCATACAACAGCTAGCAATAGCAGAGACTGCAGCTAGCAGCAGCAGTAATTGGCAGCTACAATTGATAGTAGTTAACAGCATCAGTTATGAGAGAGCAGAATCTGCCAACAGCTGGGGGTCGTGAGAAACAACAGGAACAGATGCAGCAAAAAAAAAAAAAAATGAAAATACTAAAAAAATTTAAAAAAAAAATGAAAAAAAGGCAGCAGACAGAGGAGGAAGAGAAGGAGGAGGAGAAGCAGCAAAAAAGAACAATAAACAAAAAAATGGTTATTATAATATCGCCACCAAAAAAAAAAAAGAAAAAATAGTGATTATAATATCGCCACCAAAAAAAAAAACAAAAAATATAAAAAATGGTGATTATAATATCGCCACCAAAAAAAAAAAAAGAAAAAATAGTGATTATAATATCGCCACCAAAAAAATAAAAAATATAAAAAATGGTGATTATAATATCGCCACCAAAAAAAAAAAAAAAGAAATGGTGATTATAATATCGCCACCAAAAAAAAAATGGTGATTTTAATATCACCACCAAAAAAAATAAAAAATATAAAAAATGGTGATCATAATATCGCCACCCAAAAAAAATAAAAAATACAAAAA
Organism: Palaemon carinicauda; assembly: GCF_036898095.1. Lineage (NCBI taxonomy): Eukaryota > Metazoa > Arthropoda > Malacostraca > Decapoda > Palaemonidae > Palaemon > Palaemon carinicauda. The sequence goes on along the minus strand of NW_027170163.1, from coordinate 13,366 downwards.
ATGGTGATTATAATATCGCCACCAAAAAAAAAAATATATATTTATAGGAAAAAGGGAATAAAATTTGTTTGATTTTATTTTGGAAAGGAATTTTTTTTTTCTGTTTAGTTTTGTTTGGAATGGAATAATCTTTTTGTTGAGTTTTGTGCTTCACCCATTCTGGACAGGTTCAGGACATCAGTTTCATTGGAAAGGACACCAGAAACGATTCGGGTTGAAGGACGCTTGGATGAAATGCCCCCAGCTTAAAGGACGCAAGGCTAACTTTCCAGCTTAAACGATGCTTGGAATAACCTTGGGGACAGCAGGATCTGCAGAGGGAAGGAACCCGGCTGAATCTATTATGCTATGTACCTTGATGGGGTGTACAGGACCTTTGTCAAGTGTACATATGGTCGGATATCTAGATCTATTCCTTTGGATACCAACCTTCGGGTGGTTCTGGGGGAATAATCTAGAAGACCGGCTCTGCAGAGGGATGAAGCTGGGATTCTTCTAGTATGCAGACTAGTTCTTGGAGATTGGGCCAAAACCATTTTGCTGGGGGAAAGAAGCTGCATCAACTTTTTGAAGGTGGCATTTATGGTTTGGTGAACAGCAGCACCTTAAATAAGATTTAGAAAATAGCAGCAATAACAGAAGCTGCTAGCAGCAGTAGCAACAGCAGCAACAGTGGAGCAGTAGCATTATTTAGCAGCACTGGAGCAGCAGTCCAATTGACTTTTGCTGTACTTGGCTAGCTGGAGTGAGGGAAGTTGGCCGAGACCTATTTCAGTATAAAGGGGCTACCTCTGGCGCGGCGTAAAAACCCGTAAGTTCAAAGCCCAGATCACTGAAATAGGTTTTGATATGCTTCTCTCCTTCATTTAGTCATCTACACAGTATGGCATAGATTATCATAAAACCTTCATGGTGCTCCCATCGATTTTGAATGCTGTCATCAGTCACGATTGACTACTGCTGTAATTGGCTAGCTGAAGTGAGAGAAGTTAGCTGAAACCTATTTTGGTAAAAAGGGGCTACCTCTGGCGCGGCGTAAAAACCCGAAAGTTCAAAGCCCAGATCACTGAAATAGGTTTTGATATGCTTCTCTCCTTCATTTAGTCATCTACACAGTATGGCATAGATTATCATAAAACTTTCATGGTGCACCCATAGATTTTGAATGCTGTCATCAGTCACGATTGACTACTGCTGTAATTGGCTAGCTGAAGTGAGGGAAGTTAGCTGAAACCTATTTTGGTAAAAAGGGGCTACCTCTGGCGCGGCGTAAAAACCCGTAAGTTCAAAGCCCAGATCACTGAAATAGGTTTTGATATGCTTCTCTCCTTCATTTAGTCATCTACACAGTATGGCATAGATTATCATAAAACTTTCATGGTGCACCCATAGATTTTGAATGCTGTCATCAGTCACGATTGACTACTGCTGTAATTGGCTAGCTGAAGTGAGGGAAGTTAGCTGAAACCTATTTTGGTAAAAAGGGGCTACCTCTGGCGCGGCGTAAAAACCCGTAAGTTCAAAGCCCAGAACACTGAAATAGGCTTTAATATGCTTCTCTCTTTCATTTAGTCATCTACACAGTATGGCATAGATTATCATAAAACTTTCATGGTGCACCCATAGATTTTGAATGCTGTCATCAGTCACGATTGACTACTGCTGTAATTGGCTAGCTGAAGTGAAGGAAGTTAGCCGAAACCTACTTTAGTGCAAATGGGCTACATTAGGTTAGGTCAGGTTAGGTTATGTTAGGTTAGGTTAGGTTAGGTTAGCTACCTCTTGCGCGGCGTAAAAACCCGCAAGTTTAGAGCCCAGAACACTGAAATAGGTTTCAAATGGCTTCTCTCCTTCATTTAGTCAACTACACAGTATGGCATCGATTATCATAAATGGTGCTTGAACTAACTGAAAGAGTAGCTCTGCAGAGGGAAGGAACCTGGCTGATTCTAGTATGCTATGTACCTTGATGGGGTGCACAGGGCTTTGTCAAGTGTACAACATGGTCGGATATCTAGATCTATTCTTTCGGATACCAACCTTCGGGTGGTTCTGGGGGAATAATCTAGAAGACCGGCTCTGCAGAGGGATGAAGCTGGGATTCTTCTAGTATGCAGACTAGTTCTTGGAGGTTGGGCCAAAACCATTTTGCTGGGGGAAAGAAGCTGCATCATCTTTTTGAAGGTGGCATTTATGGTTTGGTGAACAGCAGCACCTTAAATAATATTTAGAAAATAGCAGCAGTAACAGAAGCTGCTAGCAACAGTAGCAGCAGCAGCCGCTGTGGAGCAGTGGCATTATTTAGCAGCACTGGAGCAGCAGCACCATTGACTACTGCTGTACTTGTTAAGCTGGAGTGAGGGAAGTTGGCCGAGACCTATTCTGGTAAAGAGGGGCTACCTCTGGCGCGGCGTAAAAACCCGTAAGTTCAAAGCTCAGAACACTGAAATAGGTTTCAAATAGCTTCTCTTCTCCATCAATTATCATAAGATATTCTACTGATGAATTTTGAATTGTCAAGATGATGAAAAAAGGGATGAGGGGAGGGTCGTGGGAACCAAGCCTGCAAAAATGGAAGTGGGCTAAACCCACCTGATGAGCCCTTTGGTCTGGGCGAAACCCTCAGGTAGTAGTAGTGGTAATAGTATATTTTTTTCATATTCAAATAAGCCATATATTCTAATAAATTGATGTCTGGATTCTCTTAATGACCTCGGGATCAGAGCCCAAGGCGAAACCACTCAAAGACAATAGCATCTGACTGGCGTGGATTCGAACTCTGGTCCAGGATGCTTGTATGACAGTGCTAATACCATTTAGCCATTCATAAAAGCATTCTGGACCAGAATTCGAATCCCGGCCGGTCAGATGCTATTGTCTTTGAGTGGTTTCGCCTTGGGCTCTGATCCCGAGGTTGGTAAGAGAATTCAGACATTAATGTATTAAAACAGATGACTTATTTGGATATATACATAAATACATATGTATATATATATATATATATATATATATATATATATATATATATATATATATATATATATATATATATACATGCATATATATATATATATATATATATATATATATATATATATATATATATATATATATATATATATATATATATATATTACAGATGTAATCTTCCTTCAGCACAAAGATAGCAATATATGATATTCCACATAAGGAAAATGAAAAGATAATGTGTATATGTAGAAATGCTCTACAGTTTCGTCCACCACTGGACCTTTCTTAGAGCATTTATTATGAAAACACTCTAAGAAGAGGTTCAGTGGCGAACGAAACTGTAGAGCATTTCTACATATACATATTATCTTTGAATTTTCCTTATGTGGACTAACTATATATATATATATATATATATATATATATATATATATATATATATATATATATATATATATATATATATATATATATATATATATATAGTAGCATTAATGTGTTTCCTACAGGAATCCTCAATTTCCTCAGCTTCTTTAAGTTTTCAGGCATAACCCTTTAGTTTTATAAACGATGATTATTCATTTTCTTCATATTTCATTCACGACAACACTGTTTCGACTAAACTATGTCTTTATCAAGTGATTATTGATTAACATAAGTTTAAAATTCCTTTTGTATATGAGATTCTACAATGATAAAAGGAATTGTAAATTGTTTGATCAATAATCCCTTGATAAAGACATAGTTTTGTCGAAGCCGTCCTGTAGTGAATAGAATGAATGAAGAAGAATAGTCACAGTTTCTTTGACCCAAGGCTCACTCCTGCGAATCTGAAGAAGCTGAGGAAATACGAGGATTTCTGTTGGGGACACATTGACGCCTCTAAGGTAATCGCTCTCAATGAAAATTCCATTAGAGAGAAGCTGTGTTCTGCAGTGGACTAGTAATGGCGGACGATGATGACACATACACACACTTACACACACACACACACACACACACACACACACACACACACATATATATATATATATATATATATATATATATATATATATATATATATATATATATATATATATATATATATATATGACAATCGGTGAACATTAAGAATAACAGAATACTCTTCCCAAAATGCTAATATTTGAACACCTGAAACCTAGTCTACTGACATAAACCTCATGACAAAATCTGTGGAAATTTGTTGGCCTTTCAGGGAGATACTGAAGTCAGGCCCTTGGGCCTAGGAGGCCATTCAACAGCTTTGTGAAACTGAAGGAAACTCCTGCCGTTGCTGTATGAAATGAAGTCAAATTAATGGACAGCAAGATGGAAGAAATCAGGCTGTAATGATGTGTGATATCATGAAGGCAAAGCATTGTTAATAGAATTTGTAATAAAGCTTATATAACCAAAGAAACAATATTTATTTCCAGAATAATACAATTCCTGGGTGCAGTCTCTCTTACATCAACTATTCCTTTATCTAATTATAAGAAAATGAATAAACACATGTTGAATCAACAAATTAAACCTTGCTCTCTATGGCCTCTTATGTTTTAGTAACCTATTGCTGTTGTGGTTAATATCAAAACATAGGCTATTAAACAGACACATAAAGATAAAGAAAAAATACAACCAACTTAAATTCGGTTACTACTTAACCAAAATGTAATACGGTAAATTCAAATTATTCATGATACATATAAGGAAATGTATTATTGAACACCTTAATCCTGGATAAGCACTTGAATTAGATTTTGATAAAACTATTCTGATTAAAGATATATCTCATTGCAGTGATGTTTGGTCTCATGCCGTGAAATGTACATTGAAAAGCAATTAGCAATAGGTTAGAAGGAAGAGGCTGAAACAAATCATTGAATAAGATGAACACTCCATACTACCGAGGAGCTTGCTCCTTCATAATAGTCCACAACTAGACGTCACTTTAGCTATAAAGATTATTTTCATTATTATTATGACTTGCTAAGCTACAACCCTAGTTGCAAAAGCAGGATGCTATAAGCCCAGGGGGCTGCAGCAGGGAAAAATAGCATGAGATCCACAAGTTGAAATAACGACAATCTAACTACTTCTATCATAATAATAATAATAATAATAATAATAATAATAATAATAATAATAATAATAATAATAATAATAATAATAAGAATAATAATAATAATATTCATTATTATTATTATTATTATTATTATTATTATTATTATTATTATTATATTTTGAATATCAATTATGGACATATACACATATACTTCATTTCCGTTAACTTGGTCACATTTTTACAATAAACTCATAATAAACAATTAACCGAGATTACTCTCTGATTCTCAATTAGTTCCAAATTGACCTAATGTAGTCGGTTTTCTTATTCGTAAAACTTGCAAATTCAACAATTCTGTTTCCTTTAGCAAATGTCTTATCAGATCAGAAAAAGAGGACTTTTTAATAGTGTTCCAAACACACAAGTCTTATTTTAATGTTTAGATGTGATTGATCACAATGTTGTTACTTATCTTGAAATATTTCAAAATTCTTTTTTCATTACTTCTCATATAGTTTACTTATTTCCTTTCCTCACTGGGCTGCTTTCCCTGTTGGAACCATTGGACTTACAGCATTCTGCTTATCTAATAATAATAATAATAATAATAATAATCACCCCCTCCTACTCCTATTGACGCAAAGGGCCTCGGTTAGATTTCGCCAGTTTTCTCTAACTTGAGCTTTTAAATCATTACTTCTCCATTCATGATCTCCTACTTCACGTTTCATAGTCCTCAGCCACGTAGGTCAAGGTCTTCCAAATCTTCTAGTGCCGTGTGGAACCCAGTTGAAAGTTTGGTGAACTAATCTCTCTTGGGGAGGGCGAAGAGCATGCCCAAACCATCTCCATCTACCCTTCACTATGCCCTCATCCACATAGGGCACTCGAGTAATCTCTCTTATAGTTTCTTTCTAATCCTGACCTGCCTTTCAACTCCCATTATTCTACTGAGGGCTTTGTTCTCAAATCTACAAAATCTATTGGAGATTGTTCTATTGTCATACCACGACTCACGTCCATACAATAACACATATAGTTTATGCTATTACCTTATTTCCTTTTCTCACTGGGCTGCTTTCCCTGTTAGAATCATTGGACTTGTAGCATTCTGCTTTCCCAATTAGGGTTATAGTTTATGTAATAATAATAATAATAATAATAATAATAATAATAATAATAATAATTTTCCAAGTAAACACGACCGTTTTTCTTAATTTCCCTCTAGTGTCTATTCACACATAATTACTATAAGAAGCATCCATGCCTGGCTGTCTGTTGGACGTGGATTCGAGACCCATTCAAGAGCAATGGTTTCTTTTAGCGTCTGCAAACTCACCATCCTTCTTGAGGGAAGCCTATAGGTCTATCTCCTGAGTTATCAGCAGCCATTGCCTGGCCCTCCCTGGTTCTAGCTTGGGGGGGAGAGGGGGCTCCGTCTCTAGGGTAATGTATTGTCCCTTGCCTCTGCCACTCATGAGTGACATTTAAACATTTACACCTCAATTTTAAGATATTTATTCAACTCATACTTATTTTGAAGCTCATTGAATGCACACACAAACTCACACACACACACACGCATATATATATATATATATATATATATATATATATATATATATATATATATATATATACATATATATATATATATATATATATATATATATATATATATATATATATATATATATATATATATATATATATATAACAGAATGGGACCCTAGATATGGCAAAAGAAGCAGGGGAAGGAAGAGAAGACGACATATTGATGAACTAAGACAGTTTGCTATTATACAGTAGACTAGCATAGAGAGACCATAAATAGACCCAAGTGGAAGGACATGTCCGAGGCCTTTGTTCTGCAGTCGACAAGTAACGGTTGGTGTGATATATATATATATATATATATATATATATATATATATATATATATATATATATATAGCCTATATATTAATAATATCTTCTTTTCCTTCTGTTCCAATCATAACTGTGTTTATAAATGTCTAGATTATGAAAGCATATTTAACAAGGCGTTGGAACCGGGGAGACCATTTCTCAAGGATAGGTTGGACAGCAAAATTTAAAAGGGGAATTCTGAAGAAATGTATAGTAGAAAAATAATAAGTAGGTGCAGGTAGAGGGTAACTAAATGGCTTTAGATTATGTTCTTGCCATAACCAAATATTGATTACTGAATTGATATTTATATTAAGGGTAGATCAGAAGATTGTATTTATGATACAATAGGATTGATTAAGGATACATACATACATAATACATACATGCATACATACATACTCTATATACGTGTCTATCTATAATATATATATATATATATATATATATATATATATATATATATATATATATACATATATATATATATATATATTGATACTGTAAACACACAAATGCATAAATGCATACAGTATATGCCTGTTTATATAGATAGATTTATATATGTCCGCCTACCTACACACATATATGTATGTATGTATGTATATATATATATATATATATATATATATATATATATATATATATATATATATATATATATATATATATATATATATATATATATATATATATACAACTATCTATTTAAACTCATGTATATATGCATATCTATATATTTTTGTGTTTACAGTAATATATATATGTATGTATGTATGTATATATATATGTATGTATATATATATATATATATATATATATATATATATATATATATATATATATATATATATATATATATATATATATATATATATATATATATATATATATATCGTTATCCAGCGTAGAGCAATACCTAATCACTATTTGACATTGTCCTATTCCTTCTTTCCTTTATTCCTTTCCTCCTTCCTTCCTTCCTTTCTTCCTTTTCTCCTTCCTTCCTTCCTTTCTTCCTTTTCTCCTTCCTTCCTTCCTTTCTTCCTTTTCTCCTTCCTTCCTTCCTTTCTTCTTTCCTTATCTCCTTCGTCTTTAATAAACTCTTTTAGCAAGATATCTAAGACTCCTTGACTTAATATTTTTCCACAATTTCTAAAAAGCAAAAAATTACAATACCAAAAACCGAAATAGCTTGAAAACAGCCTTATTCTTATGGTCACGGTTAGGCCTGTATGAATTTGGCGAATAGATTAATATGGTTTGGCGTTCGGTCCGGGGAGGCCATGCCTCACTGAGTTGCAATATGAAGTTGAAAGAACTTGAAAAGCAACAAGATGGAATTAGAAGTAAAGTGGAAAGCTATTTAGTGAACGTAGCATTTATGGTTTAGTGATTAAGGGGGAGAGACAGCAAAGAA
>NW_027170161.1:200000-203665 GCF_036898095.1 Palaemon carinicauda | reverse complement strand
TGGATTGGCTTGGGGAATGAATATTGATCCATGAGTAAACACGTGTATCTCTCTCTCTCTCTCTCTCTCTCTCTCTCTCTCTCTCTCTCTCACACACACAGCAAGTTTCGGCGTTTTAATGTATATCCGTGCACCTCTTCAACCTGGAGTTTTTTGGGTATAACTAATTCCTCTTTAAATGTAGGTTTCAAGTTGAGCAAGAATGAATGAATTTAGTTTCTTTTGAGCTGTCAAATAGAACATGAATAAAGATGCATGAATTCAGTTTCTATTGAACTGTCAAATAGAACATGAATAAAGATGCATGAATTCAGTTTCTATTGAACTGTCAAATAGAACATGAATAAAGATGCATGAATTCAGTTTCTTTTGAACTGTCAAATAGAACATGAATAAAGATGAATGAATTCAGTTTCTTTTGAACTGTCAAATAGAACATGAATAAAGATGAATGAATTCAGTTTCTTTTGAACTTTCAAATAGAATTAGAATAAAGATGAATGAATTAAGTTTCTTTTGAACTTTCAAATAGAATTAGAATAAACATGAGTGAATTCATTTTCTATTGAACTGTCAAATAGAATAGGAATAAACATGAGTGAATTCAGTTTCTTTTGAACTGTGAATTAGAATTTGAATAATGATGAATGAATTCATTTTCTATTGAACTGTCAAATAGAATAGGAATAAACATGAGTGAATTCAGTTTCTTTTGAACTGTCAAATAGAATATGAGTAAAGATGAATGAATTCAGTTTCTTTTAGGCTGTCAAATAGAACATGAATAAAGATGAATGAATTCATTTTATTTCGAACGGTCAAATAGAATATGAATAAAGATGAATGAGTTGAGTTTCTTTTGAACTGTCAAATAGAATATGATTAAAGATGAATTAATTCAGTTTTATTTTGAGCTGTCAAATAGAATATGAATAAAGATGAATGAATTCAGTTTCTTTGAACTGTCGAATAGAATATGAATAAAGATGAATGAATTCAGTTTCTTTTAGATATGATTAAAGATGAATGAATTCAGTTTCTTTTGAACTGTCAAATAATATATGAATAAAGATGAATAAATTCAGTTTCTTTTGAACTGTCAAATAGAATTTGAATAAAGATGAATGAATTCAGTTTATTTGAACTGTCAAATAGAACATGAATTATGCTGAATTAATTCAGTTTCTATTGAACTGTCAAATAGAACATTAATAAAGATGAATGAATTCAGTTTATTTTGAACTGACATATTGAACACGAATAAAAATGAATGAATTCAGTTTCTATTGAACTGTCAAATAGAACATGATTAAAGATGAATTCAGTTTCTATTGAACTGTCAAATAGAATAAGAATAAAGATGAATGAATTGAGTTTCTATTGAACTGTCCAATAGAATATTAGTAAAGATGAATTAATTCAAATTCTTTTGAACTGTCAAATAGAATAGGAATAAAGATGAATGAATTCAGTTTCCATTGAACTGTCAAATAGAATACGAATAAAGATGAACGAATTCAGTTTCTTTTTAACTGTGAATTAGAATTTGAATAATGATGAATGAATTAATTTTCTATTGAACTGTCAAATAGAATAGGAATAAACATGAGTGAATTCAGTTTCTTTTGAACTGTCAAATAGAATATGATTAAAGATGAATTAATTCAGTTTCTTTTGAGCTGTCAAATAGAATAGGAATAAAGATGAATGAATTCAGTTTCTTTTTAACTGTCATATAGAATACGAATAAAGATGAACGAATTCAGTTTCTTTTGAACTGTCATATAGAATTTGAATAAAGATGAATGAATTCAGTTTCTTTTGAACTGTGAATTGGAATTTGAATAATGATGAATGAATCCAGTTTCTATTGAACTGTCAAATAGAATATGAATAAAGATGAATGAATTCAGTTTCTTTTGAACTGTCAAATAGGATATGATTAAAGATGAATAAATTCAGTTTCTTTTGAACTGTCAAATAGAATATGAATATAGATGAATGAATTCAGTTTCTTTTGAACTTAACAATATGAATAAAGAATGAATGAATTTTCATTTATAACAACTAGTGAAACAATACAAATAAAAAAAAATAATAAATTAATTTACTTGAAAACTGCAAAACATTAAAAATTAAATGAATTCAGTTTCTTTTGAATTGTCAAATAGTTAACTTAATATGAATGAATTTACTTTCTTCTGAACTGTCAAATATAATAGAAATTAATGAATTCATTTCGTAAACTGTCAAACATAATGAAAATGAATAATTCAGTCTTTTAAATTGTCAAACAATAGAATTAAAAATGAATGAATTTATTTTCCTTTGAACCTAATAACAGAATGTCAACATGATCATAAGCACAAACGTATTCATTTTGAAGATGAACAATTTTTTTTATAGAATTATCCGTTATGGTTTATTTCAAAATCATAAAAGACATTAATCTCATTAATCTTACACTTAGATTTATCTTTCCCTTGCCAATGATCTTGTTATGGGAGATGGAATAACCAATCTCCCACCATCACCAATCCGCCTTTGTCCTGCAATGGACTAGAAACGGCTGTATTTGTCGTTGTATAGTGTGTGCGTGTGTGAGATATATATATATATATATATATATATATATATATATATATATATATATATATATATATATATATGTATATATATACATTATATATATGTATATATATATATACACACATGTATATATATATATATATATATATATATATATAGAGAGAGAGAGAGAGAGAGAGAGAGAGAGAGAGAGAGATTTGCCGAGAAAGATTGATTGAGATTACTAAAATCTTTTCAGCGTATCACAGAAATTGTTATTTCTACCCGTTATTTTCTCTTAGTTGGATTCATTCAACAGTTCCACGAGGTGAGATTTATTTTGCCATTTGCTTTCGCTGTCACGTTGACTTGACTCGCTGAATAATTTCACTGATTGGTATTTGATGGCAGTTTTCTCGTATGGAGCAGTTTTGGTATAAATTTTATCCGTGCTTCTTTCTTTCTAATGGGAGTGTTTGTTTATAATTCAGTCTTTCGGAAATTTACATCTATCATTTTTTTGTTTTCTCTCGAATACCGGATTTTTTCTTTTTAAAGGGGAAAGACAGTTTGACTTGAGACAAGGAAAGCATTTATTATGAAACAGTTACGTGAGAAGCAAAGGGAAAAGTACGTGTGCATCATAAAATTAATCCCTAAAATTATTAGTTTTATTGGAATTGATCAAGAGGCATTGTGGGGGCTGTGGAGAATGTATGGAAACATTATTATGATGGAAGGAAGAATGTGTTAGCAGAGTTGGTGCAAGATTGAATGTGGGACAAGAGGCTGGCCAGTATTCTCTCTCTCTCTCTCTCTCTCTCTCTCTCTCTCTCTCTCTCTCTCTCTCTCTCTCTCTCTCTCTCTCTCTCTCTCTCTCTCTCTATATATATATATATATATATATATATATATATATATATATATATAGTGAAAGAGTTTGCGTATCGCCATGATCAGCCTAGTTGTACTCGTCAGGGCCACCCATACCAAGTAGGATTAAAATTTTCCACATCCCCAACTGCACTGGCCAGCATGAGGATGATAACTAGCCAAACATGACATATGAGGGGCCTTTGTCTTGCAGTAAACTAGAA
>NW_027170161.1:190000-195000 GCF_036898095.1 Palaemon carinicauda | reverse complement strand
TCTCATTTGGGCTTATTTCTGATGTATACCCGAAATAATGTACGTAACTCTTATGGTATTGCTATTAGATTTGTTAAAAAAAATGTATTTGATTTTCTATTTTTTTTATGTACGCATTGGTAGAATCGGCTCAGATTCAATTTGTTGGTATCAATTATGTGTATGTCATGCAAGACAAAAATGTCGATCGTAGCCTAAGATTTTAAACCAAACTTTTGTCAGATGTACCCAAGAATCATCTAACCTAACTAACAGTCATACTGCAAAAGGAATTAGATTAATTGCAACAGCGAATAATTGCATGAGTTTATATTTTTAATTATATCTTAACAGTATATGAAATAGTAACGTTTCAATTTTTATATGTTTTATTCCTAGATGAAATTATTATAAATGATTTTTACTTAGCTTTGATAGTTGATTTATTTCCTTTCCTCGCTGGTTTTCCCTGTTGAAGCCCTTGGCTTTATAGCATCCTGTTTTTCCAACTAGAATTGTAGCCTAGTAACTAATAATAGTAATAGAAGTAATGAGAACTATCTCGAGATGTATGTGGAAAGAAGTCTGGGATTTCGTATTATGCAAAAGGGAGAAAGCAACCGTAGAAGGACATTTGGGAACCTTCATTAATCCCAAGCCTACCATAATTGATTGTAGGAGTGTATATGGGAAAAATGGTGTTTTAATCCTTGTTTTAATGTTAATGAATTACCTGGAAATCAACATTAGTACATAATGATACGGACTGGATTTGTCCCCTTGAAAACCAGCTCTATCTTAAGAAAATGCTGTATATCATATTTTCGGTCATACCATGCACTTTTAAAGCCTGTGGTGTCATTATAAAAACTTATTCGTATAGAACTTGCGGTTTCATTTGCCATACATGGTGGAAGAATGTGACTGAATTTCATTTTATCTTCCCTGATAAAACCAATTTTAATTTTTATTCTAATGAAATTCGAAACGGATACTGGCAGCTCAGCCAATCTGTTTTCCTCCTGAAATTACCATTTTGATTAGAATTTTAGATAAGATGTATATAACTCATAGAAAACGATTGGGTTTCTGATTCCTGATTTTACATGTAGAGTAGTATTTTTACTTGATTACGACATCGTTTGTAGTTTTTATATGACGTTATATTTTAACGTTGTTATTGACCTTGAAATATTCATATTCTGGATAAGGTAAGCTGATTTCGAGAAATAAGCTACCTTAGCGGAGGTTTGCACTCAGAGTGCTTTTTAGTTTTACCTGCGTTTGTTTATTTATTTATTTATCTGATTGTTTGTCTGTGAGCAGAAATACGTTGAAACTTCTAAAAGGATTTTACTAAATTTTAACAACGGATAGGTACTTTTTTGCTCCAGAATAACCCATTCAATTTTGGAGGTGATGCGGATCAAGATCACGATTCCGGTTATTATTGTTATTATAATACAATAGATTAATTAAGGTCAACATGTGAAAATGGGAAAGCTTGGTCCGTAGAGTTGAGTACAATGTTGACAATCTTCATTATCGGTGGTCTGAAATCTGATTGCTTTTGCTACTAGTTTTATTAGCAACATTAGGTTTCAAACCTTACAAACGCATATCCTGGTAGTGCCAATAGATCAAATTTATTTCGGGGTTTTATGTCCTCCCACATTCCTTAGAATTCATAAAAGATTCCTCTTGATGTCGTCGAGAAAGAGGTGGGAGTGTCGTTATTGAAGTATATGAGCCATTGTCACCCGAGATCAGGATTGCCAGGTTTTCTGAATGAGAAAAGGCCAACTTTTAATCAACAGAAGCTTTAAAAGGCCAACCCATTAGTAGAGAAAGGCCAAATATAGAGTATTTAAGGCCCGCCTTTTTTCATATTACTAAAGGCCAACCAAATTTTAAAAAAGGCCAAATTTGAGGGGTTTTTTTGGGTCAGGAAAAAGGCCAAACTGGCAACCCTACGGGTCGAGATGTCTGTCATAACCTCCCTATCCTCAAGACGTCTATAATTTGGTGAGATCTTCATGGACTATGAAAAGTTTTGTTGACCAAGTTTTGTAGTATATTTCTTTATGTTTATTTCATGTACTGCACTTCTTTCAAGGTTTAAAAAGGCAAATAAATAAAAAGACTAATCACTACAATTGCTGAACAAACAAAACATACTTTTCGAATAACTGTTGCTACTGTTCTTATTATATATTATTTTAATTGTACATTGCTTCCCTTATAGTTTATTTATTTCCTTATTACCCTTCCCTCATTGGGCTATTTTCCCTGTTGAAACCCTTGGGCTTATTACATGTTACTTTTGAAACTAGGGTTATGCCTTGGCTAATGATAATAATATTTATTTCATAAAAGTTCAGCAGTTGCTACAAATTTATATTAAAAGTAATTGCGCTTTCATACGCAGTCACAGAACGTCTCAAAATAGTTATATATTTTAGTACTTTTGCATTCAAACATCCCATGTTGCCCAAGAAGTTTCAATATTGGGTTATTTATACACAACATAATTCACTATTAAGTTTCATCTTCACTCTAACGAGAATCCGATGCCTTACAGTCTCAGAGCTCTCTCCATGTGTTCATCATGGCGAGGTCTATACTCAATTTTCTTTAATGAGGTGCATTTGCACCGACTCGCAGCGGTGCCCTTTTAGCTCGGAAAAGGTTTCCTGCTACCTGATTGGTTTGAATTATCTTCTCTAACTAATCAGCGAGCAGGAAACGTTTCCGAGCTAAAAGGGCACCCCTGTGAGTCGGTGCAACTCTGCCTCGATAAAAAGAATTGACTATAGTTGCCTTCACCAAAGTCGAGATTTTGCGATGGGTATGTATTCACCTCCTGGCGTCGTTTATATATTTGTGTGCGAGCAACTATACACAGCAACTACTGTAGAGACGTTGTAGTCGTCTTGGGTATGACCCAAGGAGGAATCTGTAACATTTAAAAGTACATTAAAGTACAACTACGCAGCAGTACTTTAAAAAAAAGTAAATGGCAAATGTTTCGTTAGTTTATTTTTTGTTTGTGAACAACATTATGCAAAAGTTATTGAACTAATTTCAACGAAACACGATGGACATGTGGGGTATGACCCAAGGACAAATCATTAGATTTTGAAGAAAACATCGAGGTACAAGTACGCAATGGAGTTTAGAGCAAAATAAGATTGCTTGGCGTGGCGAAGGCATGCTCTCTACTGAGTGGCCTTTTAATTACCATAGAAAAAGTACCACGTTTTCCCCATGCTAGTAGAGGGCTTCGTATATTAGTTCTTGTTGGCACTTATTTACAACTCTGCCCTTACCGACCTCGGGATCCCAACGTCCAATGGGGAAAACTTGGCCGATCGTTTGTAGAAGATGAAAAAGGTGGAACAGCCCGCAGCATCTAGATGAGGGCAGCGTGGCCTTTTTGGAAGGGAAAAGCCAAATAACCGGAGATGCTTTACAAGGAATGAAGACTTTCAAGGGAAACTACATGATCCCACGTATAAGGGTCGTCCCCATGGAAATTTATGAAGAAAATACACTTTATATGGGGTCGAGTTAAACGGTTATTATTTTTGCTTGAAATTAAGTTTGCTTGCTTTATATTTTCAACTCAATATGTATGTTTAGTGTGTACATACAAATATTTATATGTGAATGTATATATATATATATATATATATATATATATATATATATATATATATATGTGTGTGTGTCTGTGTCTGTGTCTGTGTGTAGAAGTCGTGAAAGCCGATACGTGATGAGCATGCAGTATTTATTATAACCACGAGAGGAAAAGTGAGAGAAATGGATGTCATTAATAGACAAATTTAAAAACTCCATTCAAGTCTATTGACTTTCCGTTTCGTGGTATATTTCGTAGCTATAAACACACACACACACAAGCACAAGTTCGTTCGTTCGTATTGTATTATTATTATTATTATTATTACTTACTTACTAAGCTACAACCCTAGTTGGAAAAGCAGTATGCTATAAGCCCAGGGGCTCCAACAGGGAAAATAGCTCAGTGCGGAAAGGAAAAAAGGAAAATAAAATATTCTAAGAAGAGTAACAACAATAAATATCTCCTATATAAACTATAAAAACTTTAACAAAACAAGAGGATGAGAAATAAGATAGAGTGTGCTCGAGTGTACCCTCAAGCAAGAGAACTCTAACCCAAGACAGTGAAAGGCCATGGTACAGAGGCTATGGCACTACCCAAGACTAGAGAACAGTGGTTTGATTTTGGAGTGTCCTTCTCCTAGAAGAGCTGCTTACCATAGCTAAAGAGTCTCTTCTACCCTTCCCAAGAGGAAAGTGGCACTGAACAATTACAGTGTAGTAACCTCTTAGGTGATGAAGAATTGTTTGGTAATCTGTGTTGTCAGGTGTATGAGGATAGAGGAGAATATGTAAAGAATATGCCAGACTATTCAGTGTGTATGTAGGCAAAGGGAAAATGAACCGTAACCAGAGAGGAGGATCCAATGTAGTACTGTCTGGCCAGTCAAAAGACCCCATAACTCTCTAGCGGTAGTATCTCAACGGGTGGCTGGTGCCCTGTGCCAACACTTATTGTTGGCACAGGGCCTTTCCCTTGGTCGGCCCGTAGGTAACCTCAAGCACAAGAATTTCTGTGCCTTATCTAATTGGGAAAGAGGCAAGCAAGAAAATAGAGTTGATTATAGGGAGGCTTTATACTCATCAGTACCTGTTAACCTTTGGGCAAAGTAGGAAAGATTGTTGGATGCTTGTAAGTGCCATGGGAGAGAGAGAGAGAGAGAGAGAGAGAGAGAGAGAGAGAGAGAGAGAGAGAGAGAGAGAGAGGTAATTGGAAGAAAGGTTTATAATTCTAAGCATCTTCAGCAGTAATCTGTGAAAACTGCAACTGTTAATTTTTTAGGAATTGTTTTATGAAAGGGAGGAAAATACTATACTACTATAATACAAAAGTTTATCATCCTCAATTCTCTCTTCTGTTTATGGCAGTGAATATTTAC
>NW_027170161.1:175000-187500 GCF_036898095.1 Palaemon carinicauda | reverse complement strand
CAAGAGACAACGACAGTGCCCTAGAGACTAGAGACTAATCATACACAGCATAGATATAATCAGCGCCAAGTCCCCTGCCCCCAAGCTAGGACAAGGAAGGGCCAGGCAGTGGCTACTGATGACTCAGTATGGTAGACATAAACAGTTGGTCTTGAGTAATTCAAATCAAGGTGACTGAAACGGCAATGTGTTCGTGTGTGGTTTCTGTATTGTGAATTTGCATTTTATACAGGATAGACTTTATAAATGAGGACAACTCAGAAGACTGGTTTCATACAGATTACTTCTTATTTAGTTGTTACGCTTTTTAAAATGTTTTTCTTTATTTCCTTTCCTCACTGGGCTATTTACCCTGTTGGGGCCACTGGGCTTATAGCATTCTGCTTTTCCATCTAGAGTTGTAGCTTAGCAAGTAATGATAATAATAATGATAATAATAATAATAATTGTCGGATGTAATCTATACCAATTTTTTTAAATAGGTTACTCATTATCAAGTTTTTGTTATTCTTGTGGGATGTAATCTATACCAAATGCTCTAGAAAGTTAAATTCTTGTGGAGTTTCGCTTTAATGAAGGCATTTTGTAATCTTTGCTGATAATGATAACGGGTATTCTCTCGCCTCATGGTCATATAATAATAGTGACGCATCCAACGGAAGGTTATTTAAAACAGGTAGAAGGTAATTTGATTATTAATGTGTGTAGAATAGTCAATTCATTAGCTGAACAAAAACATTATATAACAAATGCGGCAATTCGTGAGGTGGCAGAGATGCCCAGTGTGAACGATATAGTTAGACTATCCAGATTTTAAGAAGGGAGGATGAGTTAATCTAGATATATACCTGAATGGAAGCCGCTGGGCAGGAGAGGACTAGGTAGACCAAGAGAAACGTGGCTGATGACAATGCTAAGGGAAGTTTGATCTGAGAATTGGGTTGACCTCAGGGAGATGTCACAGGAAAGAGACATATATCGTGAATTGATTGAGGCGCTATGCATCCAGTTGGTGCCAGAGGATTAAGTAAGTAAAATATTAAGAGTTTGGCTCTTTGGGTTGTCATTACGCCTTAACCTGCTATCTCGTCGATGTATCTGAGCGATGCTGTTGATGACAATTCTCTGTAAAAGTAGCAGGGTTGGTATCGTGATAGATACTTGGTTGTTGATAACACCTCGATATCTTTGATAAGAACGCTTCCTTATCTAGACAAATAGTGACTCTCCAGAATATCAGTTTAAAATGCGGTTGACGGTTGTGGTAGCATATTGCAAACGTCCTTGCTTGGCCTTATGTGCTGGACTGGAGTTCGAGACATGCTTAAGCTCGAAAGTCTGAAACCACAGCATTCTTGTGAGTTTGGGGTAGATTATATTTCTTGCCTGGCCCTCCTTGCTCTGATCATATGTATATATGGTCAGTCTCTAAGGCATTGTCAATGTCCCTTGCCTCTGTCATTCATTAGCGGCCTTTAAAGCCTGTAAAGTGAGTAGTATTTTTGGTTATTAGGTTAATTATTTAGTCAATATCATCCGAAGATCTTATCGGTCGATCAGTGGGGAGTAGCAGTCTGCTAAAAGAGTATAAAGAAGTTTACTACGTAAAGACTGTTTATTATACTTATCATACCAGGTTTTGTTATTTCCTTCAGTTTATATATAGAAGGAGCCTTTATAGACTCTCTCTCTCTCCTCTCTCTCTCTCTCTCTCCTCTCTCTCTCTCTCTCTCTCTCTCCTCTCTCTCTCTCTCTCTCTCTCTCTCAGGAGCATGCTAAAGTATATTTTGGTATTTTTGGAGCTCACCGGTGTAATTCCTCCATCTAGAATAGATACATTTTGTTTTGAAGTAAAATATGTTGATTTCTAATACCCAAGATTTTTTAGACATGTTATGGTGTGTTCTAAAAGTTATTACTTGTTATCTCATCTTCAATTGTGTAAATTATTTGGCTTTACAAGAGTTGAATATGATGGTTTATTGGTAATCTATTGAATAAATCCAAAAGTTTTATGCCTTGTAAGTCCTCTTTACACCATTATGCAAATGATTCTTATGGGCCATTAAGAATTCACGGGAAGGGGCGTTTGCAATGTAACACAGTCCGTGCTCATATTAAAGAGACTGGCAACCTAATTGAAAATATTAAAATTTCTTTACTCACAGTGTAGGACGAGTTATGTTGAGTTTGCATAAAATAATAGATTCTCACCAAGGAAGGTGGGAATTATATCATTCTATGGCAGTTTTTTTATGTTATGGATTTCAATATTGTGGAGGATCGAATACATGTCAGTTATGTTTGGAGTTTGGTCAGTTTTCATCACCACGTTGGCCACTGTAAAATGGTGATGGCTGGAGATTTTCGTCTGATCACTCACCGCAAAGCAACCTAGTACGGCTGGCCTTGATATATATATATATATATATATATATATATATATATATATATATATATATATATATATATATATATATATATATATAATATATGTATAATATATGTATGTATACATATATGGATAAATTTGTGTTGATGTGGTGCATCCCCATCAAAGGGAGACAGAGACAGAATTATGAGAAGAGGCATTTCACTGGTATCCAGAGATTGCTCTCGTGGCGTAGCAAATTGAATGAAGAAGAGGTTTGGTGACTGAATAGAATCTGACGGGTTTATATGATGACATCCCCTTTCGGGGGGGGGGGGGGGAGACCGGGTGGGCTTTGCTCATGTATAATTATTCCATTGTTGGTGACATTGGGCGGCTTCTCACGCCAACACGTGATTATTTGGGTTAAACCAGGCGAGCTCTCGACTACTGGATTACTCTTGCTCTTCCTGCATTAATGGAGCAAGGTGTATAGTAATCGTGGAGAGTTCATACATAAATTGATGGATGATATTGGTAGTCTGGATCGTATTTGACTGTTAGTGCAATTTTCATGAATGTAAGAGATGGGTATTGTCAGTGTACATTCTAAGATTGAACATACATGCATACAGACGCACTGTACATTGGAAAGAAAATACCATAATTTCGAGGTCATTTGTTATTCAGATACATTATATAGGGCGTTCGACAAGGGGGGTTTGTTCTTAAACTAAGAGAACTGTGATAATAATAGTGATAAGCCATTATTATTATTATTATTATTATTATTATTATTATTATTATTATTATTATTATTATTATTATCATTTAGGCTATTGTTTTGATTTGAGATGCCTCTGAAGAAAGCGATCGCGTATATTTGTTCATATTTTCATAAGGTATGTATATTATAGATTTTCCTTAAAGTGAAGAGTAAATTGAGAATTATGATCTATTGGCTAAAATATTTGAATATTTCTTTGAATTTCTGAACACTTCTCAGAATCTGTTGCAGTCTTGTTCTTTATCACTTGCCATATCAGCTTTCGTGTCGAAACCTCGCTGTTTTCCTTTTTCTATTTCCTTTGGCCTTTATAAGAAGGATAAGAGTTTGCTTATTGGTGAAAGTAGAGGATGTTTATCCTATTATACATATATTCTCCCCCCCCCAGAAGCCTATCTAATAACACACTTATAGAAAATGTTTTCCTTTTTCTATTTCCTTTGGCCTTTATAAGAAGGATAAGAGTTTGCTTATTGGTGAAAGTAGAGGATGTTTATCCTATTATACATATATTCTCCCCCCCCCCAGAAGCCTATCTAATAACACACTTATAGAAAATGTTTTCCTTTTTCTATTTCCTTTGGCCTTTATAAGAAGGATAAGAGTTTGCTTATTGGTGAAAGTAGAGGATGTTTATCCTATTATACATATATTCTCCCCCCCCCCAGAAGCCTATCTAATAACACACTTATAGAAAATGTTTTCCTTTTTCTATTTCCTTTGGCCTTTATAAGAAGGATAAGAGTTTGCTTATTGGTGAAAGTAGAGGATGTTTATCCTATTATACATATATTCTCCCCCCCCCCCCCAGAAGCCTATCTAATAACACACTTATAGAAAATGTTTTCCTTTTTCTATTTCCTTTGGCCTTTATAAGAAGGATAAGAGTTTGCTTATTGGTGAAAGTAGAGGATGTTTATCCTATTATACATATATTCTCCCCCCCCCCAGAAGCCTATCTAATAACACACTTATAGAAAATGTTTTCCTTTTTCTATTTCCTTTGGCCTTTATAAGAAGGATAAGAGTTTGCTTATTGGTGAAAGTAGAGGATGTTTATCCTATTATACATATATTCTCCCCCCCCCCCCAGAAGCCTATCTAATAACACACTTATAGAAAATGTTTTCCTTTTTCTATTTCCTTTGGCCTTTATAAGAAGGATAAGAGTTTGCTTATTGGTGAAAGTAGAGGATGTATATCCTAATATACACATATTCTCCCCCCCCCCAGAAGCCTATTTAATAACACACTTATAGAAAATGTGACACCGAAGAGTTCAACTCAGCTTACTCAGCAAGCCATTTGTGTGTTTTACATTATATATATATATATATATATATATATATATATATATATATATATATATATATATATATATATATATATAATACACACACAAAACAAATGTAACCGTTTCTAATCCACTGCAGGACAAAGGCCTCTGACATGTCTTTATTCATGTCTTAGGTTTTGGCATTTTCTTCACCACGCTGGCCATTGCGTATTAATAATGGTAGGAGATTTTGGTCTGATTGCTCACAACAAACCAACCTAGTATGGGAGGCACTGGCTAGTATAGCTTTACTGATCATGGCGATGTTCAAACCCTTTTACCACGTTAAGGTATCCTCACTCTGAAATGGACACATATACACATACACACACACACACACATATATATATATATCTATATATATATATATATATATATATATATATATATATATGTGTGTGTGTGTATATATGCATATTAAGAGAGAAAAAAGTGTTAAATTGATAAGTGGATAGAATAGATAGGTCTCTCTCTCTCTCTCTCTCTCTCTCTCTCTCTCTCTCTCTCTCTCTCTCTCTCTCTCTCGTCGAAACTTTGGCAACAAATAAGTTTTGTAACGATCTAATCAGATAAATTGACTTCGTGATGACGAGAGTAGTTTGATTGTACGAGAAGTTGGTTGGTGTTTAAAGTTATCTCTCTCTCTCTCTCTCTCTCTCTCTCTCTCTCTCTCTCTCTCTCTCTCTCTCTCTCTCTCTCTCTCTCTCTCTCTCTCTCACCTACCGCGGAGGAATTTACACCCGTATTCAAGTGTACTTAATAAGAATATGTGATAAAGTTTTTGATGATCCTTTACACCAGCATTTTTTATTAAATTCATTCAATATATAATGATAATTGAATAACTTTTCATCGCTTTGATTATGGTTCAATTCTCACATTGAGGTTTTTTATTTTCATGACGAAAAATATTTATTTTCCCTCACGTTCAAATGCGTAATCAGTGTTATTTATTTTCCCTCATTAGTGTGTGAAATCAGTTATACTATTTCTAACGCTTCGTTGAATAACAAAAGCTTATCAGACCAAATGCCCCTCGAATCTAAATTTATATCGGGATTCTAAGCTTCAAATTTTAATAATGGATATGACCCTTGGAAAATAATTATGTGACACCAGTTTTATCAAATTCATAATTGTTGTATAGTCAGACATAGGATTTCATGGCATACCACGCTCTGATTAAGTTCACCCTGTCACACCCTTACTGCGTGGCGAGTAACAAAACAGAAAAGTGAAAAGAGATTGTATCAGTAGTCGGCTGGGCTACACACAGGATCTTTTCGCTCAGTAATGGTGTGACAGGGAACACTTCCTGAGAATGAGGTGTGCCAGAAACTCCTGTGTCCAACTGTACCTTTCTTTTCCTCATGTGGAGATTTGAACATATAGTCATGGTAGCCCTTAGCGCCATTGTGTCAGTCCTGCTACCCCACGACACAACCCGTTGATTGTATTTTGTTTTTGTTGGGAAAAGTTTCGTTATGGGGAAAAATGATGAAAGAAGAAAGCTTATTACAGTGAAAGAACTGTTCGTGAAAAGGGTAATTATAGACATTAGTACAGGTGTGCGCAAAGTGAAGTCCATTTATAGTTGCCATTATACTGTACAATTTCCCCCCTGAGTATATCGTGCGTCATTCTGTACAATATCCATGTGTAGTATTCCGTACAGCTTCATTCTATACAGTTACCCTGAAGCGTATTTCACAGCTTTAATCTATACAATTTCCTTGCCAAGTATTTCGTGTATCATTTGTAATTCACCTTTTTGAATATAGACTAGATACTGCGTTACTATCCCAATGCAATTAATGTATTGGTATTGGAAATATTTGCATAATGTAAATTGATGCTGCAATTAATCTTGACGTAACTAAAGCAAGATAAACGTACTTTTTACCATAAAGATACCAAAAGAGAAATTGAAGCGAGTGTACATAGTAACGAATATTAGTCTGAAAACACGCATCGATAGCCTTTATAACTCCTGTATATATTGTGGTTGAAGGTAATTCGTGCATTGCATGGTCAGCGGCTTTTGTCATTCCGTATTCTTTTGCAGTTTCAATATAGATCTTAACGGGAGAGTTATGTGGAATAGCAAATTCCCGTAAATTTGCAATTTGTGTAAATCAAGTCTTATCTTCAGAATTGTGAGAAATAAAAACCTGTGGATTTTAGTGGTTATGTTCCATCGGTTTTAATTATTCGAGTATCGATAGCATCCTTCGCTGGTTAAATTAGAATTTCTGATTCATGGGTTGGGAACTTGGTTTTAAAGGTTGCAGCTTAGCAAGTCATAATAATAATAATAATAATAATAATAATGATGATGATAATGATGATGATGATGATAATAATAATGATAATAGCCATTCCAACACCTAAAAACATAACAGACACCTCACACGTCTCAAACTGTCGACCTAACCACGCCATGATTCATTGCTGCTGTGAGGAAGGGAGATGGTGGCTGGTACAACACAAACATACTTTACTTACTTTACTTTGATGGCTGCTTTTCCGGTCCCTTACAGCAGGGAACCCCACTCTCTACGGGACATCCACTGTCGTTTTACCTTGTTCGTTCAGAGTATTTAACGTTTCATATCACTTACTGTTGAATCGTCACTGTCAAAAGACTCGTGAAATAAGAAAGTCTTCAGTTTCCACTTGAAAGCCTTAATGTCTTTAATCATTCGAATGCTTCCTGGGAGCTTATTACATACGCCACCGGGGTCTAGCGATGGCGGGCAGGGCAGCCGGTCGGGACTACGGTCCACCCCAAAGCCAAAGCAAAGTCATTCAAAAGAAGACAACCGTGTTACCCCATACGAATGGGAAAAAGGCACACTAATAGATGATGATAATAATAATAATAATAATAATAATAATAATAATAATGGATAGTGACAATGGGCCTAGAGACTGCTGATGACTCGGTTGGTAGAAGGTAAACCTATAGGCACCCTATAGGCTCACAGGGATGGTGAAATTGCAGACACTACAAGAGACTATTCACCTTGAGTAAGACTCTAACCCCAGTCCAGCAGTTCGCCAAGCAGGGACGTTACCAATCGGCCACTACTATTCGAACTATGAAATATTTAGAACATTTTTAATAAAAAAAAAATTTTTGTACATCAGAAACAAGATCCAGAAGATGCATGAAGATTGGGAAGCAGTCTGTAAGTGTGCAAAGGTCTATTTTAAAAGGTAGGAGGGAGAGAAAATAAGTGTTTACGCTTGTTTTCTGTTTAATCGAAGATTGTTAATTTTATAAACTGTTTTCCTAATATAATATGTTACTACTTTGCCACATAAGTTGATTCTATTTTGCGGAAGTATGCTTTGCAAGTTTATAACACTTGAAACTTACTTCTTCGATAATATTCATTTTCTTATTTTCCACGTCCTTTGGCAGAGGATCAGACAAAAGTCTCCCACTATCACCCATCCGCAGGTAGCCGGCGTGGTGATGAAAATTACCCCAACCCCATACTTGATTGAGGACATGTCTGAGGTCTTTGTCCTGCAGTTTGAGAAGAGTGATGCCATAAGCTCAAGGGCTCCAACAGGGAAAATAGAGAATCAGATAGAATAGTGTGCCTAAGTGTATGCTCAAGCAAGAGAACTCGAACCTAAGACAGTGAAAGACCGTGGTACAGAGGTTATGGCACTAACCAAGACTAGAGAATATTGTCCTTGGGGTGTTTTTTTTTTTTTTTTTTTACAAACTGTTTAATACATGTAATTAAGGCAAAATTAAATAGAAACCTCTTATATACTATATTTATGTTTGTGAAATATAACGTCTATACCTGGTACTTTGGTGCTTCTCACTTCAATCATTACGCGATCGTAGAGAGAGAAGGATTCATTGAAAGGCCAGACTTGAGAGGTACTGTATCATTATTGGTATTGGTTCTGGAGAAACTGCCGGTGTGGATGGAGGTAATTGTCTCTTGTGAAGTTCCTGACAGCGAGGCCTCTCTATCGATTACCTATCGAGGATACGACGTATCATAGCCTATACTACTCCTCTTCGTTGGCGCTGTCGCCCTCCACCTGTTCCTTCCGTCTGCGGAAGCTCCCGTGGAGGATGCGTCATTATCCAGCAATTTTACAATTTTTCTTTTGGGAAGATTTGCGTAGTCTTGTTTGTTGATGTTTCGGTGTTTAGAGACCAGGGACAGTGACAATACCCTAGAGACTGACCATTTATACATCAGTGCCGATGTCCACCCAAGCTAGAACCAGGGAGGGTCAGGTGATGGCTGCTGATGACTCATCAGGTAAAAGGTAGATCTGTGAGTTACCTCAAACCGCGCTCACAAGAATGGTGAAGTTGCAGACACTACAAGAAACTATCGAACTTAAGCAGGACTCAAGCCCCAGTCCAGCAGATCGCCAGGCAGGGATACTTCCAATATGCTATCACAACACCAAGATTTTATCGCACTAGTGGAATGCATTATCTTCATTTTAATGAAGTAGACTAGTGATACCTTAATGTGATGAAACGGTTTGCGTATCGCATTAATCAGCAAACCTGTAATAGTCAGGGCCACCTATACTGGGTTTGCTTGCTGTGAGCGATCAAATGAATATCTCCCACTATCACCTAACTGCAGTTGACCAGCTTGGTGATGAAAACTGGCCAAACCCCAGTCATGAATAAGGACTAGTTTGGAGCCTTTGCCTTGCAGTTGACTAGAAGCTCCTGCATTTACTGTTGTTGCTGTTGTCATCAATCACCGGGTGTATCCTAAAAGGGTTGGACATTTTTTGTCATTTAGTCCCATTTAATACTTAATAAAATCCATTTAAGAAGAGATAAGATACGGAATGAAGTAATTAGGGGTACCACAGTAGTTAGAAAACTATCAGATAAGATCCAAGAAAGTAGACTGAGGTGGTATGGTCATGTCATGAGAATGTTGAGATGGATGTGTAGGATGACAAGAAGAGATAAGATACGGAATGAGGTAATTAGGGGTACCACAGTAGTTAGAAAACTATCAGATAAGATCCAAGAAAGTAGACTGAGGTGGTATGGTCATGTCATGAGAAGAGATGAACAGTATATTGGGAGGAGAGTGATGGAAATGCAGGTACAGGGAAGGAGAAGGAGAGGGATACCAAAGTGAAGGTGGGTGGACTGTATCAAGGATGACCTTTGATCAAAGGGATTAACCGGTGATGAAGTGTGGAACAGAGGTAGATGAAGAACGCTGACCAGAAACATCGACCCCACATAGAAGTGGGAAAAGATGTAGACGAAGAAAAAGATTCAACTCACGATGCTTTCATTGCATATCGATTCCTAGTGTTATTTCCATATACATTTGTGATGCCTCAGCTCATGGAAGCATCCTGTTTTCTTTACTTCATAACAGGAAGGTTTAGTGTATCCAATTATTTTTTTAGGGGGGAGCCCTTGGTGGGTTGGTTAAATATAACGTTCGTTGTTAAATAAAAGTATTTAATTTTAACTTGATTCAGCTTTGAATGTTTCAAGAATTTTACTTCTTATTAGATTTATAAGCACGTTTTGTTTTGATATTTTTCATACCTTGAATGAACTTAATTTTTTCATACTTTAAATTAACTTAATTTTTTTACGTCTTTAGTCTCTTCCTAATCTTTTAAGAGTCAGGTTTAATTTAATTCGTTATTGATAACCAGGATTATAGTTGTAGTACGTCTATTTGCTCTTAGGTTAAAAAGAAATGATGGAACGCCCTCTGCCTCAAATCAGTGATTCGGTGTTTCGTTATCGCTTTCGCTTTTCAAAGTCTTCTTGTTCCCTAAACTTTCGTGTTGTTGCACGGGAAACCTTAGTGTTGTCAGTCTATTTCTGCATATATTACTTTCACTTCAATTGGTTTGAAGGCTTACCAAGTTTCATCCTCTCTTCGTCTTCTTCCTGATCCTCCTCCTCCTCCTTCGCCCAAAGGTCGCAGAGTAGTTGTAGTAATCTGAATTCAATGTTTTGATTATTCTCAGTGATTTGACTTGCACTTAACTTGGTGAAAGAGTTTGCGTATGGCCATGATCATCAAAGCTGTATTAGTTATAGACACCCATACTAGGATGGTTTTGTGACCCATCAGACGTAAGCCTCCCACCATCACCGAATAGCACTTGCCACCGTGGTGATAACAACCGGCCAAACTCCAGACAGGACTAAGGGCATGTCTGAGGCTTTTGTTCTGCAGTGAACTAGAAACGAGTACATTTGTTGTTGCTGTTACTTCGAAAGGCGATCATCTATTTATATTTACTTTTTTTTCTTGGAAATGAGGTTAGTTACTTGTTGATATATTAGTTCTAGTAATTGTCTTATTAGTTCATGATATGTCCTCCATAATGTTTAAAAGAGGCACAAGAAATAGCTATTTGTTCCATTTTGGGGTTCATAGGGCTTGCTCCCCATTCAATTTGAACTTGCAACGGGATTTGCGTAGTTGGGTTGCTTTATACAAAACTCTCTCTCTCTCTCTCTCTCTCTCTCTCTCTCTCTCTCTCTCTCTCTCTCTCATTAGTAAGAATAAAAGAATATTGTCAATGTGAAGAGAGTAAAGTTCACATAAAGTTCAGTGGCGTGTTTGTTTTGTATGTTTATATGCATCCGTGTATCTTGGCATGTTTTGGCCCGAGCTTCCCTGGTGACTTGCAGTAATCGAGCGCACATTAGTAATCAGTAGAGGCTTCTCTCTTTGTCTTCTCGAGTCCCCTTTATCTCGCAACTTCCCTAAGTGGGAAGGAGAGGTCGTGTCTGTGTGGATTTGGGGGATAGAATGTTCAGGGGACAGGAAGGGTCCCGTGTAACACCTTTTGTACAATCAAGAAGCTCTGTGGTGTTTCATTCGTATAGGAGGATAGCTAGTTATTGTACAACACATTGCAAATGTTTAGTGTGTGTGTATATATAGGCTAAATATATATATATATATATATATATATATATATATATATATATATATGTATATATGTATATATGTGTATATATATATATATATATATATATATATATATATATATATATATACAGTATATGTATATGTGTGTGTTATTATTATTACTACTGCTACTACTATTACCATTAGGTAAGCTACAACTCTTGTTGGAAAAGTAGTATGCTACAAGCCCAAGGGCTCCAACAGGAAAATTAGCCCAGTGAGGAAAGAAAATAAGGAAACAGATAAAATAATGTGCCTTAGTGTACTGTTAGGCAAGGTTACTCTTATCCTAAGGCATGATACAGAGGCTATGGCACCACCCAAGACTAGAGAACAATGGTTTGATTAGGGAGGGCTCCGCTTTAGAAGAGCTGCATACCATAGCTAAAGAGTCTCTTCTACCCTTACCAAGAAGAAAGTAGTCACTGAAAGATTACATTGCAGTAGTTAACCCGTAGAGGGAAGGAGAATTGTTTGGTAATCTGTGTTGTCAGGTTTATGACGAAAAAGGAGAAAGCGCAAAGAGTAGGCCAGACTATGTGGTGTATCTAGACAAAGGAAATATGAGCGTAGCCAGAGGGATCCAGTTTAGGATTTTCTGGTTAGTCAAGGGACCCTATAACTCTAGCGGTAGTATCTCAACGGGTGGCTCGTGCCTATACCTTATACAATATTTTTTTTTTCTTTTACACCTCCTTCAAGGGTTGGCAACATATATCTCAGCTTGGTTACTATCTTCACGTGGGTTTCATTGTCCTCACATGAGCTGGTGCCCATTTATAGCTGATCAGCAATAGTTTGGGATGGAACTTTGCATTATAAAGTTTATGATTTTTTTTTCAGGTAGTGGTCTTATTTTTAGATCTACTCCTTATAATGAAAAAAAAATATACAACATGAACAAATGCAGCCGTTTCTAGTCCACCGCAGGACAAAGGCATCAGGCATGCCATTTCATGCCATGGGTTTGATCAACCAGTTTTCATTACGCTAGCTAGTGCGTATTGATGATGGTGGGAGATTTTGTCTGATCGCTCA
>NW_027170161.1:142500-170000 GCF_036898095.1 Palaemon carinicauda | reverse complement strand
CGATATAGTTTGGTGTGCTTTTAATGAAGAAGACATACAGACAGATGATATTAAGATTGGTGACATATACAGACACTTGATTAAGATTGGTAACAGACAAACGATGAAGATTGGAGACAGACAATTAAGATTGATAACAGACATACAGACGATGAAGATTGGTGCTTTCAATGAAGGAGACAGACAGGTGAATAAGATTGGTAACAGACAGAAAGACGGTTAAGATTGGCGCTTTCAATGGAGACAGACAGGTGAATAAGATTGGTAACAGACAGACAGACGATTAAGATTGGTGCTTTCAATGGAGACAGACTGACGAATAAGATTGGTAACAGACAGACGATTAAGATTGGTGCTTTCAATGGAGACAGACAGGTGAATAAGATTGGTAACAGACAGACAGACGATTAAGATTGGTGCTTTCAATGGAGACAGACTGACGAATAAGATTGGTAACAGACAGACGATTAAGATTGGTGCTTTCAATGAAGGAGACAGACAGGTGAATAAGATTGGTAACAGACAGACAGACGATTAAGATTGGTGCTTTCAATGGAGACAGACAGGTGAATAAGATTGGTAACAGACAGACAGACGATTAAGATTGGCGCTTTCAATGGAGACAGACAGGTGAATAAGATTGGTAACAGACAGACAGACGATTAAGATTGGCGCTTTCAATGGAGACAGACAGGTGAATAAGATTGGTAACAGACAGACAGACGATTAAGATTGGTGCTTTCAATGGAGACAGACAGGTGAATAAGATTGGTAACAGACAGACAGACGATTAAGATTGGCGCTTTCAATGGAGACAGACAGGTGAATAAGATTGGTAACAGACAGACAGACGATTAAGATTGGTGCTTTCAATGGAGACAGACTGACGAATAAGATTGGTAACAGACAGACGATTAAGATTGGTGCTTTCAATGAAGGAGACAGACAGGTGAATAAGATTGGTAACAGACAGACAGACGATTAAGATTGGTGCTTTCAATGGAGACAGACAGGTGAATAAGATTGGTAACAGACAGACAGACGATTAAGATTGGTGCTTTCAATGGAGACAGACAGGTGAATAAGATTGGTAACAGACAGACAGACGATTAAGATTGGCGCTTTCAATGGAGACAGACAGGTGAATAAGATTGGTAACAGACAGACAGACGATTAAGATTGGTGCTTTCAATGGAGACAGACTGACGAATAAGATTGGTAACAGACAGACGATTAAGATTGGTGCTTTCAATGAAGGAGACAGACAGGTGAATAAGATTGGTAACAGACAGACAGATGATTAAGATTGGTGCTTTCAATGGAGACAGACAGACGAGTAGGCTTGGTAACAAGCAGCCATAAAGATAGCCCATTAAGATTTGTGCTTTCAGTGAAGGGAACTGGAAGAGTAAGCTGTTTGAATCATTACAACAGCTAATTTTAATCAAAGATTAGTTTGATTGTAATGAATTATTTGTTGCGTCTCTTCATTAGTTATCCCTTCATTATTAAGTGATGTTGAATAAAGGCAATATCCAGTTGTCATAAATTTGCATGCATGTAGCGAACTATGACAGGTTTAAAGGCCGCTCATGAATGGCAGAGGCTAGGACCAGTGACAGTGCCTTAGCCTCCTCTTCATCTAAGCTAGGACCAGGGACGGCCAGATAATGGCTGCCGATGACTCAGCAGGTAAACCTATAGGCTCCAGCCAAACCCCCCCCCCCCAATCCCAAGGTCACAAGGATGGTGAGGTTACAGACACTACAAGAAACTATCGAGCTTGAGCGGGACTCTAACCCCAGTCTGGCGATCACCACAATCCTATTAGAACCTCTCTCTCTCTCTCTCTCTCTCTCTCTCTCTCTCTCTCTCTCTCTCTGACCGTCTTATTCCAGCAGAAACCTCATATAAGGGACGGCCAAGGTGTGTTGTATACCTGCACCTGCATTGGTGATTATTAGATGCCCAATCTTTAGGATAGCAGAGGAAGATGATGGGCATTATGCCACTTCGGGGCATACCCGACGAGTTGCCTCTGATAATGTCACTCGAATCAAGATTACTTTGTTTTAATAGATAAGTCAGATAAGATTAAGCGTTAGTTTTTAATGTTATTGTTTTAGAGTTTTTGCTACTTTATTTTTGTGTTAAATTATGTTTCTTTAACTGCGTGTATATATATATATATATATATATATATATATATATATATATATATATATATATATATATATATATATATATATATATACATACATACATACATACATACATACATACGTACGTACAGTATATACTTAGTATTATTATTATTACCAGCTAAGTTACAACCCTAATTGGGGAAGCAGGACGCTTTAAGCCCAATCGCTCTTAATAGGGAAATTTACCCCATTGGGGAAAGGAAGTAAGGAAATAAATAAACTACAGAATTAATGAATAATAATATTTAAATGTTTCGAGATCAGTGCATAATATATATATATATATATATATATATATATATATATATATATATATATATATATATATATATATATATATATATATGCATACATGCGTAAAAATCACAGGAAAACGTGATGCTCAGATGCAGAAGAACCACAGGGAAAATGAAAATACGAAATATACGATTAAGTTCTAACTAGTTTCATGATACTTCTTCAAAGGACTGATTCGTATTTTCATTTTCCCTGTGGTTCTTCTGCATATATATATATATATATATATATATATATATATATATATATATATATATATATATATATGTATATATATATATATATATATGTATATATATTTAAAAATATAAATATATATATTTGTATAGATTGTATGTAGTTTAGAGAGTGTGTAAGTATACGTTACAAGCCATTACCACCAAATGGGAACATCAGGCTGTGTGGAGAGGAAGAAAATATTGCCGTAGCCAAGGAAAAAGTGATTGCACCACTGTTGCTTCGGTAATGGAATGTGTCACTCAGTTTGGTTCGAGTGGAGAGAGAGAGAGAGAGAGAGAGAGAGAGAGAGAGAGAGAGAGAGAGAGAGAGAGAGAGAGAGAGAGAGAGAGAGAGAGATGTAGGGTGATATCAACAAAAATACCAGCACTGTTGTTATTCATTTCAAGCGAGGGAAGTCCGATTCGATGTGTAGTTTTTCCTTGTCTCGTGATAAATCTGATGTCAGGATTTCATTTTGTATTTTTAACTTCATTTATTTGTAGCATACTTATACATCCTGCTTTTATCATCTTTTTCGAGTGTGTATCTAGCTCATATATATATATATATATATATATATATATATATATATATATATATATATATATATATATATATATATACGTGTATGTGTGTTTGTGTATGTATATATGTATACGTACAGTATATAATGTGTAGGTTTATATATATACACACACATACACATGAATATATATATATATATATATATATATATATGTGTGTGTGTGTATATGTATGTATGTATGTATATATAGATGTGTGTGTGCTCAGATACATAATACACATATATATATATATATATATATATATATATATATATATATATATGTATATATATATATATATATATATATATATATATATATTTATATGTGTGTGTTTGTGTATGTATATATGTATACGTACAGTATATAATGTGTAGGTTTATATATATAACATGCATACATACATAAATACACATATGAATATATATATATATATATATATATATATATATATATATATATATATATATATATATATATATATGTGTGTGTGTGTGTGTGTGTGTGTGTATATAAATCAGGGGGGCTGAGTATCATGCATTCTGGTGAGTTCTACTTGTGCCAGCCTGTTCAACACAGAAACATTTGCCGCAATTTTGTACTTGTGAAGTTCCACCTATACAACTGCCAGATTAGGAAGATCATACCCCTTTCTATACGTCAATGGTTCTAGTTTCGCTGAAAGTACTAACCGATACTACAAGTAATGTTTTCGTTCTCATCTTTTCAATAAAATCTCTATATGATCTAATCAATGTTCGAGAGGCATTTTAGGGAAAGACTATTCCTAATCTTCCGTGGAGAGAATGCACCTCAGAGAGCCAGAATTATCTACGTATAAAGATATGTTTTTTTAAATTAGTTAAATGGATATAAATCATTGGCGAGGTTGCATCAGGAAAGCGACCTCCTGATGTAAGATAAGGAAAATTCCGAATTAAGTCCTTTTTTTTTTTTTCATTCAATGAACATTTATTTTTAGGTAATCGGCGGATTTGTTCGACTCCCGACCCCTTAATGTAGGGTAATGAAAACTGCAAATTAGTCATTTCTTTATTCAATAATATATATATATATATATATATATATATATATATATATATATATATATATATATATATATATATATATATATATATGTATATATATAGATTATGAGCTGATTGGTTTGACTCCGATTCCTTAATGCAAGATAAGGAAAATGACAAATTTAGTCATTCTCTTTATTCTGTGAACAATATTTTGACATAATCTGTTTAATGGTTTGGCCCTTATCAGGGATTGTTTTATCTAAACAGACGCACGTCGATAGGAGAGATGCTCATTCACTTACCTCGCTTTTGATTGATTGATTGAAAATCTGTATCTCTTTCATTGCTCTTCTTCAAGGTTAATGGCTGTATATTATACAGTTTCTTTAGCAAGGACTTAGAATGGGCCATTGGCGTAATTGTGTGGGTGTGTGTGTGTGTTCTCCAAAATTTACCCCTTTTTTCCATGATTGCTCTGTATAATTTATTTTTGTCAGGGCCATCCATACTAGGTTTATATGATGTGAGCGATCAGGCTAAAGTCTCTCACCATTGCCAATCCGCAGTAGCCAGCGTGGTGATGAAAACTGGCTAAACCCCAGACATGAATGAGGACATGTCTGAGGCCTTTGATCTGCAGTGAACTAGAAACTGCTCCATTCGTTGTCGTGTGTGTGTGAAATCTAACTGATGCCCTTTGCATCAATAGGCATGGGAGGTGATGATGGTGTGTATATATATATATATATATATATATATATATATATATATATATATATATATATATATATATATATATATTTGCGTGTGTGTGTAAGTGTGTACAGCACATTAAAAATACAATTGCATGTAAGATAGTCAATCATATTAGAGATATGGGAAAGATGATGTTACTTCAAAATGAAAGTGAAACTCCAGTAAAAATTAACCTAAAATGAGAGAAGGGATAGAAATGGAGAACGGTATATAAAGAAAATGAAATCGTGTGGAAGAACGTAGGAAGTTGGAGGTGTTGTTCCAGTACAGAAAAAAAGAGTAATGATAAGATGGGAACATTTGAAAAGAGGAAGACTGGAGAGCGGATGTGATGGGGATGAAGGGGAGGGGTGTCCTCCCGCTGTGAAGGAAACGTAGGAGGGGTGAAGGGTAATCAAGAAGGAAGAGTTAATTGCAGTGGAGGAAACTAAACGGGTCTCAAATAGAGTTAATTTAGCGACAAACACGTATCAAACAGAGGGTATACAAGGCTGGGGAGAAGGAAACCATTGCATTGCAAAGAAAACCTGATAAAGGAGGAGTAAGAAGAATAGGAAAAGAGGGGGCGTGGGGTTTTGTTAATTAACTCCCTCTCCCACACGCACACATTCTAAAACAAGTGTCTCAACATAAGATAACTACTTTATCTTTTAAATATAGTCAATTTCTTTTATTGAGGCGCATTTGCACTGACTCGCAGAGTTGTCCTTTTAGCTCGGAAAAGATTCCTAATCGCTGATTGGTTGGACAGAATAGTTCTAACCAATTAGCTAGCAAGAAAATTTTTCCGAGCTAAAAGGGCACCCCTGCGAGTCGGTGCAAATGTGCCTCATTAAGAAAAATTGACAGTCACTCATGAATTGCAGAGGCAAGGGGCAGTGACATGGACAATGCTCAAGAGATTGACCATATATACATATGATCAGCGCCCAAGCCCTGTCTCCAACCAACCTAGGACCAGGGAGGGCCAGGAAATGGCTGCTGCTGATAACTCCTTAGCAAGTGGACCGGTAGGCTCCCTGAAACTCCCCTTCCTTAGCTCACAAGGATGGTTGCAGACATTGCAAGAAAATATCGACCTTGAGCGGGACTCGAACTCCAGTGTGGCAGAACGCCAAGGAAGGATGTTTCCAGTAGGTCATCACAACAAAGAATAGGAAAAGAAAGGGGGGCGTGAGGTTCTCCTTAACCCCCCACCCACACACACACACACACACACTCTCAAACGAGAGTTTCAACATATGATGACAACTTTGTCTTTGGCAGATGATGATGCCTGAAATGTACGAGTTTTCACAAGGCGTCTTTTCTTTGTTGCCTTTATTCCATTTTCCCTCCTCCATATTTCTCCCCTTCCCTCGCCTCCTCTATGTCTCTCCCTACATTCCCTTCCTCCATATGTCTCCCCTTCCCTCCCCTCCATGTCTCTCCCTACATTCCCTTTCTCCATGTCTCTCCCCTTACCTCCTCTCATCTTCCCTCCCCTCTTCCATGTCGCTTTTCTCTGTTGGTTCCAGTTCCTTCTTTTCCTTCCCCTCCTTTTCATACCCTCATTACTTGCCTTGAGTCCTCTTTACTTTATTGTTGATTGATTATGACTGAGGAGGAGTAAAGCGCTGAAGTATGACGCAGTGTTTAGTTTGATATACGCGTCAGGAGCTGCTGCGTCATGAACACTAATACAGACTTCCTCTCTTTTGCACCGAAAGAGGGAATACAACTTGAAATTCTCTGAGATTGGACGAAGCGATTTTAAAATGAGATTCTTATAGAGGAGAACGGAACATGTTTTTACGTTTACTTCACAGTAAAAACTTGGTTTTTATTTCTTGAATTCTTTATTTGCGGTTAATACGCATACTTGTAAACTGGTATAATTTTGGTTTCAATGCAACACATATTCCGGTTCTGGTGTTATTACGTGTTATTACGTAAGGTTCCTCAAATAGAATTAGATCAAAATGATATGGATGTTATTGTAAAATTTGGCAAAATGTAGTGTGAAAACATATTTTGCAAAGTTGGAAATTGTAGGGTGGGTCAAAGGATTCGTCATAATATTTGATTTTTTTTTCTTATTTTTTTTTTTATTGATTCAACTTATTTTCTAACTTCGGGATAGAATTTTACAAGTATATTATTGCTCAATGTATTCAAAATATTCTTCAAAAATAGTTAGAAAATAAAAAAGATTTAGAGGTATTTTATTCATGTCTCCATTGTCGCTTGCTAGATGCGGATTTGTTGGTGCATCCAGATTAAATTTGTTGTTGGGTATTTTACAAAAAAGGTTGTTAGAACACCAACATTTCCCTTATGGAAACATTATTGTTATCATTGTTGAATTATTGCCTAAAATGAGCTTCTGAATTATTACCTAGAGTGAGCTCCACCCATTATTACCTAGAATGAGCTTCAGAATTATTGCCTAGAATGAGCTTCGGAATTATTACCTAGAGTGAGCTCCACCCATTATTACCTAGAATGAGCTTCATAATTATTGCCTAGAATGAGCTTCTGAATTATTACCTAGAGTGAGCTCCACCCATTATTACCTAGAGTGAGCTCCACCCATTATTACCTAGAATGAGCTTCAGAATTATTGCCTAGAATGAGCTTCTGAATTATTACCTAGAGTGAGCTCCACCCATTATTACCTAGAATGAGCTTCAGAATTATTGCCTAGAATGAGCCTCGGAATTATTACCTAGAGTGAGCTCCACCCATTATTACCTAGAATGAGCTTCAGAATTATTGCCTAGAATGAGCTTCGGAATTATTACCTAGAGTGAGCTCCACCCATTATTACCTAGAATGAGCTTCAGAATTATTGCCTAGAATGAGCTTCTGAATTATTGCCTAGAATGAGCTTCTGAATTATTACCTAGAGTGAGCTCCACCCATTATTACCTAGAATGAGCTTCAGAATTATTGCCTAGAATGAGCTTCTGAATTATTGCTTAGAATGAGCTCCACCCATTATTACCTAGAATGAGCTTCAGAATTATTGCCTAGAATGAGCTTCGGAATTATTGCATAGAAATAGCATCAGAATTATTACCTAGAATGATCTTCAGAATTATTACCTAGAATGAGCTTCAGAATTATTGCCTAGAATGAGCTTCGGAATTATTACCTAGAGGGAGCTGCACCCATTATTACCTAGAATGAGCTTCAGAATTATTGCCTAGAATGAGCTTCGGAATTATTGCATAGAAATAGCATCAGAATTATTACCTAGAATGATCTTCAGAATTATTACCTAGAATGAGCTTCAGAATTATTGCCTAGAATGAGCATCGGAATTATTGCATAGAAATAGCATCAGAATTATTACCTAGAATGATCTTCAGAATTATTACCTAGAATGATCTTCAGAATCAATGCCTAGAATGAGCATCAGAATTATTTCCTAGAGGGAGCTGCACCCATTATTACCTAGAATGAGCTTTACCCATTATTACATAGAATGAGCTTCAGAATTATTGCCTATAATGAGCTTCAGAATTATTACCTAGAGTGAGCTTCAGAATTATTGCCTAGAATGAGGTTTGGAATTACTGCAAAGAAATAGCTTCAGAATTATTGCATAGAATAAGCTTCGGAATTATTACCTAGAGGGAGCTGCACCCATTATCACCTAGAATGAGCTTCAGAATTTTTGCCTAGAATGAGCTTCAGAATTATTACATAGAAATAGCATCAGAATTATTACCTAGAATGAGCTTCAGAATTATTGCCTTGAATGAGCTTCGGAATTATTGCATAGAAATAGCATCAGAATTATTTCCTAGAATGATCTTCAGAATTATTACATAGAATGAGCTTCAGAATCAATGCCTAGAATGAGCATCGGAATTATTTCCTAGAGGGAGCTGAACCCATTATTACCTAGAATGAGCTTCAGAATTATTGCCTAGAATGAGCTTCGGAATTATTGCATAGAAATAGCATCAGAATTATTACCTAGAATGATCTTCAGAATTATTACCTAGAATGAGCTTCAGAATTATTGCCTAGAATGAGCATCGGAATTATTGCATAGAAATAGCATCAGAATTATTACCTAGAATGATCTTCAGAATTATTACCTAGAATGATCTTCAGAATCAATGCCTAGAATGAGCATCAGAATTATTTCCTAGAGGGAGCTGCACCCATTATTACCTAGAATGAGCTTTACCCATTATTACATAGAATGAGCTTCAGAATTATTGCCTATAATGAGCTTCAGAATTATTACCTAGAGTGAGCTTCAGAATTATTGCCTAGAATGAGGTTTGGAATTACTGCAAAGAAATAGCTTCAGAATTATTGCATAGAATAAGCTTCGGAATTATTACCTAGAGGGAGCTGCACCCATTATCACCTAGAATGAGCTTCAGAATTTTTGCCTAGAATGAGCTTCAGAATTATTACATAGAAATAGCATCAGAATTATTGCCTAGAATGAGCTTCAGAATTATTACATAGAAATAGCTTCAGAATTATTACCTAGAATAAGCTGTACCCATTATTACTTAGAGTGAGCTTCAGAATTATTGCCTAGAATGAGCTTCAGAATTATTACCTAGAATAAGCTGTACCCATTATTACTTAGAGTGAGCTTCAGAATTATTGCCTAGAATGAGCTTCAGAATTATTACCTAGAATAAGCTGTACCCATTATTACCTAGAATGAGCTGTACCCATTATTACTTAGAGTGAGCTTCAGAATTATTGCCTAGAATGAGCTTCAGAATTATTACCTAGAATAAGCTTTACCCATTATTACCTAGAATGAGCTTTACCCATTATAACCTAGAATGAGCTTCAAAGTTATTGCATAGAAATAGAATCAGAATTATTACCTAGAGTGAGCTGTACCCAAGATTACCTAGAATGAGCTTCAAAATTATTGCCTATAATGAGCTTCAGAATTATTACCTAGAAGGAGCTGTACCCATTATTACCTAGAATGAGCTTCATAATTATTACTTAGAATGAGCTTCAGAATTATTGCATAGAAATAGCATCAGAATTATTACCTAGAATGAGCTATACCCAAGATTACCTAGAATGAGCTTTACCCATTTTTACCTAGAATGAACTTCAAAATTATTGCCTATAATGAGTTTCAGAATTATTACCTAGAATGAGCTTTTCCCATTATTACCTAGAATGAGCTTCATAATTATTACCTAGAATGAGCTTTACCCATTATTACCTAGAATGAGCTTCAAAGATATTGCCTAGAATGAGCCTTGGAATTATTGCATAGAAATAGCCTCAGAATTATTACCTAGAATGAGCTGTACCCAAGATTACCTAGAATGAGCTTTACCCAATATTACCTAGAATGAGCTTAAAGATGATTGCCTATAATGAGCTTCAGAATTATTACGTAGAATGAGCTTTACCCATTATTTCCTAGAATGAGCTTCATAATTATCACCTAGAATGAACTTTACCCATTATTACCTAGAATGAGCTTCAAAATTATTGCCTAGAATGAGCTTCGGAATTATTGCATAGGAATAGCATCAGAATTATTACCTAGAATGAGCTGTACCCATTATTTCCTAAAATGAGCTTTACCCATTATTACCTAGAATGAGCTTCAGAATTATTACCTAGAATGATCTTTACTTTTTATTACCTAGTATCAGAATTATTACCCAGAATGAGCTTTACCCATTATTACCTAGAATGAGCTTCAAAATTACTGCCTCGAATGAGCTTTAGCCACTATTGTGTGGTATCACGTATTCATCAAATTTCACAATAAAAAACAAATAGATAGGATTCATAGCCATGGTACGTTTTGTCAAGAACCCCCACTTGTGAAATGACGCAAGATTTAACGGCGTCTTCATTTAGCCAAGTATAAAGCGTACTTGAATGTGACTATTCGATAAAGGCCATCTCGTCTTAGAGTGGAACTGATTTTGGCTATAAAACACCTACTTAACGTAACTGGAGTTGATGGAGTACGCTCGGCGAAGGAACATTCTATCATACTGATCAGCATCATTGAAATTTGAGTTAGTGTAGGGGGGTGAAGGGGGAGGAAGGAATGGACTGAGGAGGTGATTTCGTCCCAAACGATCCATTGTGTTGATATCGCCTAATGAGATTCCTTAAAGGGGAAGTCCTTGTACTCGGAGGAATCGAAAACAAGAAAACCAGGTTTTTGCTTTTTAAACCGGTTGGTTTACCTTCGGCATAGATGGGGAAAAGAGATTAAGTGTTGTTTGTAGCCAGGAGATGAGGGACTTCGATATTTTGATTGTCTGAAGAGGAGACTGTTACGGGTAAAAAAATTATTATTGTCGAGAAGACTTATTGAAATGAAAAACCTATTCCCGATGTCGTGTGTTTGGGGAGTTTAATGTGTTAGCTGGAGATATGACATCTGTCTGTAAAATTATTTGTTCGAAAGAACATTTTGACTTGAGAATAAATAATTTATTGTAGCTGAGAAAACTTTTAAAGTAGATTTATTGCAGAAGACTGTATCTGGTATTTAGAAAATGAACGAGCCACTTACTAGAGAAGAAATTTTGGGAATGGTGGAGACAGCTACTGGAAGTGAACTTCTTGGAGATTGATAGAAAACTGCTAGAAATATTAATCTAGTTGTTGGTGAGAAAAATTCTGGAAATATAAAGCTAATTGTTGGTGAAAAAACTGATGGAAATATAATCCTATTTCTGGTGAGAAAACTGCTGGAAATTTAAACCTATTGTTGGTGAGAAAACTGCTGGTAATATTTAACTATTGTTGGGAGAAAAAATGATGGAAATATAAAACTATTGTTGGTGAGAAAATTGATGGAAATATAAACCTATTGTTGGTGAGAAAACTGATGGAAATTTAAACCTATTGTTGGTGAGAAAACTGCTGGTAATATTTAACTATTGTTGGGAGAAAAAATGATGGAAATATAAAACTATTGTTGGTGAGAAAATTGATGGAAATATAAACCTATTGTTGGTGAGAAAACTGATGGAAATTTAAACCTATTGTTGGTGAGAAAGCTGATGGAAATATAAACCTATTGTTGGTGAGAAAACTGCTGGAAATATAAACCTAATTGTTGTGAGAAAACTTCTGGAAATATAAACTGAATCATTGGTGAGAAAACTGCTGGAAATATAAACCTAATTGTTGTGAGAAAACTTCTGGAAATATAAACTGAATCATTGGTGAGAAAACTGCTGGAAATATAAACCTAATTGTTGTGAGAAAACTTCTGGAAATATAAACTGAATCATTGGTGAGAAAACTGCTGGAAATATAAACCTAATTGTTGGTGAGAAAACTTATGGAAATATAAACCTAATTGTTAGTGAGAAAACTGCTGGAAATATAAACCTGAACGTTGGTGAGAAAACTGCTGGAAATATATACCTAATTGTTGGCGAGAAAGCTTCTGGAAATATAAACCTAATTGTTGGTGAGAAAATTTTTGGAAATATAAACCTAATTGTTTGCGAGAAAACTGCTGGAAATATAATCTGAATATAAACCTAATTGTTGTGAGAAAACTTCTGGAAATATAAACTGAATCATTGGTAAGAAAACTGCTGGAAATATAAACCTAATTGTTGGTGAGAAAACTTCTGGGAATATAAACCTAATTGTTAGTGAGAAAACTGCTGGAAATATAAACCTGAACGTTGGTGAGAAAACTGCTGGTAATATATACCTAATTATTGGTGAGAAAGCTTCTGGAAATATAAACCTAATTGTTGGTGAGAAAATTGCTGGAAATATAAACCTAATTGTTTGCGAGAAAACTGCTGGAAGTATAAACCGAATTGCTGGTGAGAAAACTTATGTAAATATATACCTAATTGTTGGTGAGAAAATTTGGAAATCTAAATCTAATTATTTGTGAGAAAAATTTTGGAAATATCAACCTAAATGTTGGTGAAAAAACTGATGGAAATGTAAAACTAATTGTTGGTGAGAAAACTGATGAAAATATAAACCTAATTGTTGCTAAGAAAACTTCTGGAAATATAAACCTAATTATTGGTGAGAAAACTGCTGGAAATATAAACCTAATTGTTGGTGAAAAAACTGATGAATATGTAAACCTAATTGTTGGTGAGAAATTGCTGGAAATATAAACCTAATTGTTGGTGAGAAAACTGCTCGAAATATAAAAACTAATGGTTGGCGAGAAAACTGATGTGTATATAAACCTATTTGTTGGTGAGAAAACTGATGGAAATATAAATCTAATTTTGGTGAGAAAATTGTTGAAAATGTAAACCTAATTTTTGGTGAAAAAACTGATGAATATATAAACCTAATTGTTGGTGAGAACCTGCTGGAAATATAAACCTAATTGTTGGTGAGAAAACTGATGGAAATATAAATCTAAATTTGGTGACTAAATTGCTGGAAATATAAATCTAATTTTGTTGAGAAAACTTCTGTAAATATAAACCTAATTGTTGAAGATTCATGGGTTCCCAACTTTCTTATTTTTCTGTGCCCTTTGGGCATTTTTATAGATTTTTGTGTCCCCCTAACATTGGAGATACAAAAGAGAAACAATGAAATTGATGTTATCATATAATTTCATTATTCAATCTCAATGCAGATCACATCATGTAATGGCTATTTTCTCAGATCCAATGTACCGCATGAGGGTAAAAATGTACCACTGTGGGTACTTGTACCCCAGGTTGGGAATCCCTGCTGTAGGGAATACTTGTTTCTGCTGTGAATGGAGAACTAATGCTGATTATACAGTAGACCTTTTGGCTATGGGAGTAAACTGATAGGAATTCAGCTATTATTATTGGCAAGGAAGCCATATGGAAAGGAGCCCTTATTGTTGTGAGATCCTTCTTTTGGAGAACATTAAGACAGAAAGTCTGACATGGGTTGGTCTATCATTCAAGAGTAGAGAGTGGGTAGGTTGATAGGAATCTTCTTTCCCACCATTATCCCTAAATTAAAGGGTCGGTTGCTTGATGCGTCCTCTCCAATGCTTTCTATCAAAGGCATCCACTTCCACCAAACTTCTTCTCTCCATATCATCCGTCAATCCTTCATCTTATATTGCCATTTAATTCTCTGGCTCCCTCTCGATCTTCCCCCCCCCCCCCAACAATTTCCTCCCTAACCTTTCCCACTCCCTCCCCACATCAATCATAATCACGTGCCCAAACCATAGCCGTGACACACTTATCACCTTAATAATCTTCACTACGTCTGCCATTCTTTTTGTTTCATCATCTACCAAT
This sequence comes from Palaemon carinicauda, assembly GCF_036898095.1. Classification (NCBI taxonomy): domain Eukaryota; kingdom Metazoa; phylum Arthropoda; class Malacostraca; order Decapoda; family Palaemonidae; genus Palaemon; species Palaemon carinicauda. The sequence goes on along the minus strand of NW_027170161.1, from coordinate 155,682 downwards.
GGTCGATAAGAATGATTAGGAGCCTAAACAAAGGGAATTTTGAGTGGGCCGAGGTATTAATCCTCAAATGAAAGTATCTGTAGGTTAAAAACTTTAACCATGTCTCTTGGAAAATCCTCTTATCTGGTAGATCGTTGGCGATCACTTAGGAACGTGGGTTGATAACTTATAAGAGACGACTAAGTGAGAGGGGTTGAGAGATGGTCTTTTTTTTTGAGCAGTGGAACAAAATATCATGATACATACATGTTACTTAAAGTATGGTATACTATGACGTGGGCTTGTATTTGATTGACGTGATACACTCAGATTTTAAAAGATAGAATGAAATGAGAGGATTATTATGCAACAACAACAAAAAAACTAACAATTTGATAAAAAATAAACGAACATTAGTTCACACCTAGTTAATGGTAAGGGTTATCAGTTACCAAATGGTAGAAAGCGAAAGAGACTTGAGTAGTTTAAGTAATGAGAAGCTGGAGAGAAACGTTTATAGCAAAAGGGTATTGAAATTCAATTATGTCAGCGGTTGATTGGAATAATCTCTCTCTCTCTCTCTCTCTCTCTCTCTCTCTCTCTCTCTCTCTCTCTCTTTAAGAGATAATGTCTGAAATTATCCCAGTACTGGATCGTTATAGAGAATACTTTAAACATTTGATAAATGTGTATAAGAAGTCCAATGCTGAAGGGCGAAACTGTGCAAAAGGTCAGTGCAAGGTATAAAAGGCGTGATGTATTGACTGTTCGGGACGTGAGAAGGACAACTAAACAGAAAAATAGAAAACGCCAACACAACACAAGTAAGATATTGTGGAGTGATGATAGTGTGAAAAAAAGAATAACACGAGAGAGAGAGAGAGAGAGAGAGAGAGAGAGAGAGAGGTGTAGGGCTCCTTGGTGTATATGACAATACCAAAACATAAATCTCCCAAAGGCTGTTAATATATCGTAAACACAATCATGCCATCATCAGTCATCATTGATTTATTGGCGTTAATGGCTGTAAGGAATCGTTTGTATAATAAATAACTGTGTAAATGATAGTGTTTATTTAGCATGCGATGTACATCACTTAGGGTCCTGACACACCGTGCATGCCCAAGTAAACTTGATCTGGGTTAGTGGATTAAGTGCTGAGAGAGAGAGAGAGAGAGAGAGAGAGAGAGAGTCGGGGCGAGCGATATTATTTATTGTGACTTTCATAGAGTTTTGTTTCTTGTTTTTGAAAAGTTTGGAAAGACGTAGTTTGCTCCTGTGTTTTTTCCTCAAACTGCTGCAGTAGTTTGAGAAATGAAGGCACATTTAGGCCTGTGTTTGCGTTTTGTTACTTGGAATAGTTGAATATTGGGGTCTTCCTTCTGTTAGCATTTTGAAGGTAATGGATCTCTCTCTCTCTCTCTCTCTCTCTCTCTCTCTCTCTCTCTCGCTGGCGAGTTTGTAGATTGTACTTCCATTACTACAACTTTGTCACTCCTCAGATGTACTTACAGATAAAGTACTTTGGTTACAACTATCCTTTTCCCTTAGGATATGCGCGTAAACATTCTCTCTCTCTCTCTCTCTCTCTCTCTCTCTCTCTCTCTCGTTATTTTCTTACAGAGACTTTTATGTAACAGCTTCTAATAAGAATAGAATAGCCAAGGGAAGGACCAAATAATGAGAAAGGATTTTTTTCTTAGCTGGCAATGTAAGTTGTATATAAACACGCGCACACACACACATGTATATATATATATATATATATATATGTATACACACACGCACACACTTTTTACTTTTTTTTTGGATCGTACTTTTTCTTCCTATTACATGCGATTACTTTACTAACGTTGATAAGTATCTTTCCAAATAATCTTCTTTGCGATTCTACTTTATATTCTGATTTTGTATGATTTTAGACTTGACTTTTCGTAAACGCCGATATTCCAAAAGTTACGAACAAAAATGGCTTTTATTAACCCAGTTTTTCACGCAGTGAAACGAATCTTTGTTTGTTCACGCAGTCGATAATTCGCCTGCCAATCATTTTATTTTGTCATGTTTGTCTGCCCTGATTCTACCCACTTCATCTTGTTCTTGTTTCTCCTTTTTAACAATTACATTAATTTTTTCCAAGCTCCACGTTAACGATTATGAATCTTGATTTTTTAAAATGACACGTGCTATTGATTGAGCCTTAATAGATCCTCTCTTTTTATAGAAAGTTGATCATAAAAAGAACCTTGATTTAAGAAAAAAAAAATGGTATTAAAGATAGTGCATCATTTCTTTGCCGTTACAAAATATTAGCACTGACTGCGCAAGGTATCTGCAATTTTTTAATGAAAGACGCATGCTTACTAATGTAGTAAATAGAAGGTAATATCTTTAGTTGTTTTATCGTAGGGGGATGTGGTTAGTGCTGAAAATATGCCCTGGTATTTATTTTAACTATCAGGGGTGAAAGGGTTCGTGTAATGTCATGAACAACAAAGTTCAAACAAGTGAGGTTCCTTACTATAAGCAATTCCTTATAGTTAGGCAGATTTGCACCGACTTGCAGGGGTGCCCTTTTGACTCGGAAAAGTTTCCTGATCACTGATTGGTTAGACAAGATAATTCTAACCAATCAGATAGCGGGAAACTTTTCCCGAGCTAGAAGGGCCCCGCTGCGAGTCGTGCAATTGCGTCCCATTAAAAAAAAATTTAGTATAGGTTTGTATGCTGTGAGCGATCAGAATAAAGTCTTCCACCACCACCAATCGACAGTGACCAGCGTGGTGATGATTATGGCCAAACCCCAGACATGACTAAAAACATATCTGAGGCCTTTGTCTTGCCTTGGGCTAGAAACAGCAGCGTTTGTTGTTGTGGGGTGTAGATCTATATATATATATATATATATATAATGACGGTTTTATATGCATTCGTGAATATATATGTAAATTAATATATATATATATATATATATGTGTGTGTGTGTGTGTGTGTGTGTACGTGTGTGTATAATAACGGTTTTTTATGCATCCGTGTATATATATATATTATATATATATATATATATATATATATATAGATAGATAGATAGATAGATAGAGGCAGGCCTACATTGTTCCTATGTCTTACATTACACACACACACACACACACACACACACACACCCCGCCCCTCCCCCTCTCTCGAAATTCATTGAGCTTATTGGGGTCCTCTGTCTTCATTTTCCTTGAAGGTTCTCGCAACCTCGTTCCATAAATCACTGGCTCTTGTAATCATGTCTCGAGAGTTTGACTTAGATCAGCTGGATGAGACCCCATCGATCATCTCGAGTTATGGAAATAGCAAACGTCTTTAATTCGCCTCCTCCTTCTCCTCCTCCTTCTCCTCCCCCTTCTCCTTCTCCTCCCGAACTTAACCTCTTCTCGCTGCTTGATAATGGCCTAAACAAATTACCCAAGTAACAGCATCATCATCATTGAGCAACAGAAACAGCTTGGCTGCGCGTGTGGATCTTTTAAGACCAATTGTCCGGGGGTTCAGGGTTCTTCTTGCAGTGCGTTAAGTGTTTTGTTTGTGGGAAATAGCACAATAACTGAGCACGAGGTTTTCCTCAAACGGGTTTCTTCTCTCTATAAAAGTTTAATTGATTTGTCTTTCTTCTCTTCATAAAATTCTAATAGATTTTAGTTTTTTCTCTATGAAGTTTTTATTGATTTTGGTTTCTTCTTTTCATAAAATTCTAATAGATTTTAGTTTATTCTCTATAAAATTTTTATTGATTTCAGGTTTCTTCTCTCTATAAAATTTTGATAGATTTAAATTTATTCTCTATGAAATTCTTATTGATTTGGTTTTCTACTCTAAAATTTTTAATAGATTTAAGTTTATTCTCTATAAAATTTTTATTGATTCGGGTTTCTTCTCTCTAATATTTTAATAGATTTTAGTTTATTCTCTATAACATTTTTATTTATTTGGTTTTCTTCTCTGAAATTTTAATATATTTGGGTTTTTTCTCTCTAAATTTCAATAGATTCGGGTTTCTTTTCTCTAAAATTTTAATAGATTTGGGTTTCTTCTCTTTGAAATTTTAATAGATTTGCTTTTTTTCTCTCTATACAATGTTGATATATTTGGGTTTCTTTTCTATAGAATTTAATAGAATTTCATCTCTATGAAATTTTAATTGATTGCTTTTGAATTTCCTCTCTGTATAAAATTTTAATTTATTGTTTTTGGGTTTTTTCTCTTTATGAAATTTTGATTGATTGGTTTTAACACAAGTCTTCTTTCCCACCGTTATCCCTACGTTAAGGGGTTGGTTGCCAGATACGCCCTCTACAGTGTCTTTTATCAAAGGCGGTGTCTTCCACCTAAAAATGAAAATAAATATTCTTTTCAACATTCGCAACTACTAACAAAAATATGATGATAAACCGTGTTAATATTTCCACTTGTGAATTCATCCTTAAATGAGTCTCTCCGTATATCTTTTTATTTACATTTGGTAATATTCTCTGCATACGGGTAGTTACATTTTATTTCCTCTGTTTTCGTATTCGAAATAATCAGAATTTATTTGGCCAGTGCTGATTGGTGATGGGGAGAGACTTTTGTCTAATTGCTAGCAGCAAACCAATCTAGTCTGGGAGGTCCTGACTAGTTCAGCTTTGCTGACCACGGTGATACTTAAACCCTTTCCGCACGTTAAGGTATCCCCAATCAAGAAGGTACTGCGTCACGAAAACAGGCGTATTTATTGCTGATTGGTAAATATTGTATTGTCTTGAACCGGATATTTCAGAAGTTGTACGGCTTGTGGATTCCAATATCATGTAGTTGATATTGAGAATTATTTGCTAAATTTGAGCTGTGTTAAATACTTAAAAATTCAAACTTGTAACGAATATTTTTTTTATATATATATGAAAGATCTATTTCAATGTAAATTATTCTTAGAATATTTTACATTATGTGTTCATTACTGGTCTTGTAGTTTATTTACTTATATCCTTTCCTCGCTGGGCTATTTTACCTTGTTAGAGCCCTTGGGCTCATAGCATTCTGCTTTTCCAACTAGGGATGTAGCTTGCTAATAATAATAATAATAATAATAATAATAATAATAACTCTCTAGATTTTTGTTATCTTCGGAGGATATTGCAAACGTCCTCCTCTTCTGAGAAGTGTCTGTACCACATGACCCTTAGGTTAGTGAATAGTCACCTCTGAATTTGCATACGCACGTTGACCAATTACTTCTTGTTAGCACGAATGCGAATGCCTGACTTACGCCCCGGTTCTGGAACAATGTTTCCAGATGCTCGAGTTCACGCGTCGGAACTAACAGATTGTCGTGACGTAACTCGCCTAACTTGGTTTATGGAATTCCTGCCAATTCCAGGTCTCTGTTTTGTGGTCTTTCATGGTTAGTAGGACGTTTAAACTGCCATCAGAATACACAAACAGTATGGTACAGTGGTACAGTAGATTAGGTTGGAGTGCCGTTCATACTTCTTCTTTATTCTTCTTTTTAGAAAACGGAATTTACAAAAGCAGTTGCTCATGATGCGAGGAAAAAAAAACCATCGAATTTCGGATTTTTGTTTTTTTTTTTGTTTTCTAAAATAGACTTTTTTTTTTTTCAGGCGCTATCTTGGTTAGTTAGGTTTAAATTTACGATCACATTTATCCTTTCAGAACTTTCTCTCGATTTTGTAAACTTGAGAGAAACCAATGCTTATTGAATTTAAGAGAAACGAACGCTTAATGAATTTAAGAGAAACGAACGCTTAATGAATTTAAGAGAAACGAACGCTTAATAAATTTAAGAGAAACGAACGCTTATTGAATTTAAGAGAAACGAACGCTTAATGAATTTAAGAGAAACCAATGCTTATTGAATTTAAGAGAAACAAACGCTTATTGAATTTAAGAGAAACGAACGCTTAATGAATTTAAGAGAAACGAACGCTTAATAAATTTAAGAGAAACGAACGCTTATTGAATTTAAGAGAAACGAACGCTTAATGAATTTAAGAGAAACCAATGCTTATTGAATTTAAGAGAAACAAACGCTTATTGAATTTAAGAGAAACGAACGCTTAATGAATTTAAGAGAAACGAACGCTTATTGAATTTAAGAGAAACGAACGCTTAATGAATTTAAGAGAAACGAACGCTTATTGAATTTAAGAGAAACCAATACTTATTGAATTTAAGAGAAACGAACCCTTATTGAATTTAAGAGAAACCAATACTTATTGAATTTAAGAGAAACGAACCCTTATTGAATTTAAGAGAGACGAACGCTTAATGAATTTAAGAGAAACGAACGCTTATTGAATTTAAGAGAAACTAATACTTATTGAATTTAAGAGAAACCAATACTTATTGAATTTAAGAGAAACGAACCCTTATTGAATTTAAGAGAGACGAACGCTTAATGAATTTAAGAGAAACCAATGATTATTGAATTTAAGAGAAACAAACGCTTATTGAATTTAAGAGAAACGAACGCTTAATGAATTTAAGAGAAACGAACGCTTAATAAATTTAAGAGAAACGAACGCTTATTGAATTTAAGAGAAACGAACGCTTAATGAATTTAAGAGAAACCAATGCTTATTGAATTTAAGAGAAACAAACGCTTATTGAATTTAAGAGAAACGAACGCTTAATGAATTTAAGAGAAACGAACGCTTATTGAATTTAAGAGAAGCGAACGCTTAATGAATTTAAGAGAAACGAACGCTTATTGAATTTAAGAGAAACCAATACTTATTGAATTTAAGAGAAACGAACCCTTATTGAATTTAAGAGAAACCAATACTTATTGAATTTAAGAGAAACGAACCCTTATTGAATTTAAGAGAGACGAACGCTTAATGAATTTAAGAGAAACGAACGCTTATTGAATTTAAGAGAAACTAATACTTATTGAATTTAAGAGAAACCAATACTTATTGAATTTAAGAGAAACGAACCCTTATTGAATTTAAGAGAGACGAACGCTTAATGAATTTAAGAGAAACGAACGCTTATTGAATTTTGGAGAATCGAACCCTTATTGAATTTAAGAGAAACAAACTCTTTTTGGATATACAGAAAGAAACGTTTATTGAAATAAAAGGACAGACGTATTGAATTGAAGAGAAACAACCAATTATTGAATTCAAGTTAATTAAACGTTTTTCTCAATGCCCACAATATCCGACCGTACTCGAAAGCTACTATTCAGCTTTTATTTGGCCTCAATTTACTGTTTTATATATTTTTAAATCTTTCATTGATTTTTATCAAGGTAATACTAGATTTTGAAAGATATTGTAGCATCCTGAACAGCTGGAGCAATAATAACATTGTTTGTTTCACAAGTTTTGTTAAACAGTTTGTTTTAATAAAGTTATTTAGGATTCTCTCTCTCTCTCTCTCTCTCTCTCTCCTCTCTCTCTCTCTCTCTCTCTCTCTCTCTCTCTATCATTGATAATTATTATTTTCATTCCTTGCATTTCATTTCCACTAATTAATAGGTGAATACTCTATTCTAAAGATTTGGCATATTTCCGTCGTAATTAGATATTATTATTATTATTATTATTATCTAAGCTATAAGTCTAGTTGCAAAAGCAAGATGCTATAAGCCCAAGGGCTCCAACAGAGGAAATAACCCAGTGAGGAAAGGAAATACCATAGAATAGTGCGCCTGAGTGTACCCTCAGACAAGAGAACTCTAACCATTAAGGAGAGAGAGAGAGAGAGAGAGAGAGAGAGAGAGAGAGAGAGAGAGAGAGAGAGAGAGAGAGAGAGAGAGAGTTATGACAATCGTGATCACTGTTGTTGTTTATCATTAAGCATAAAGCTCATAGGTGTCCATGGTAAGATATGCATTAGCTGCATATTGTCGTCGTCAACTCTGTAAGAGGAGGTGCCTTGTTCTTTTGTTCACAGAGAAGAAAGAAAAGAAAAAAAAGAAAAAGAAACAATAAATAGTCCCATGAAAATACCTGAAACCTGTCCCCGAAGACCTTCGTTAATATCAGTGACTTTCAAGTTCTTTTCTCTTACCTCGATTCAGGTAGCCATACCATTTTATAGTCGCTCAATTTTTTTTTCTCTTTTATTTGTGTAATGGTGTACGAGACCCGTCAAAAAGGACTGGTAAATATTCAGGTAGATATGCACATACACACAAATCCAGCCCTTCCCACCCCCTTCCTCTTTCCTAAGTACAGCAGGGCAGTTGTTGTGTCCGAATGTACCTCTCGGTGTACCCCCTCTCACCGGGGGATGACTATTCCCTCTCCCCTTTACCGACGGACGGGGGAAGAACCGAGTATCTCTACGTTTGTGTGCATATATATATATATATATATATATATATATATATATATATATGTATATATATATATATATATATATATATATATCCTTATATATACTGTATATATATAGTAGAGCCAGACACTTATTCTTTATCATATAGGGAAATTGTGTTTTGCATTAATTACGCCTTTATCTATGGAACTGTGCCGAGTTGGAACTTTGTACTGTCACGCCCACTCGTGATCAACTTATTTGGGAGGCAGCTGCTTTCCTAGTAGCTTTACGGTTAATAAATTTTTACTATTTCATCAAGCTTGCTGAGGATGGGGTTTTGATAGTCAAACTATTTCCTCTCTCCTCTCTCTCTCTCTCTCTCTACTCTCTCTCTCTCTCTCTCTCTCTCGCTCTCTCTCTCTCTCTCTCTCTCTCTAAGTAAAATAATTTCATTGTCATGAATCCACTCCCCCTCTCCTCTCTCTCTCTCTCTCTCTCTCTCTCTCTCTCTCTCTCTCTCTCTCATCTCTCTCTCTCTCTCTCTCTCTCAGTAAATAATTTCATTGTCATGAATCCACTCCCCCTTTTAAATCTCCCAGCTACTCCAAACTCACTTTTACTCCATCTAAAAACATTAAATAGGTATTCGTGACGTAGAATTCCTTGAAAAAGATTCCATGTACCATCACACAAGGCCTTTGCAGCGGTTGGATTTCAATCAGTGGTAATTTGACCTTCGTAGAATTCATGCTAAGGTTAACAAAGGATTTATTTTTTTTTTAGATTTTTTCCTACCCATGAAATCTCACTTTAGAATTTTCCTCCACAACTAGTGAGCATTTTCCCTGACATTATAAATGTTAGGTCTGCGACTGTTGACGGATTTATCGTTATGACTGTTGCTCCTGAGCTATGGCGTACATTGCATTGAATAAAGGTCGTTATATTGGTGAAAATTGCAGTTGAGGTGCGCGAGACATGTGCATTGTTATTGACATAGTGTGCGTGTAAAGAAGGTCTGAATACTTTGTTTGTTGATTGCTCTCTTGCTTATTTCGTCGTTTCGAGTCCCTCTTTTTGTATAAGAATAGATGCTTTAAGTGACATGTTGATGTTTTAGGGTTTTAGCGCAATTTCAACATCCACCAAATATGCCTTTTGCTTATTCATGCATTTTATTTGGGTGTTTTCTTTTGACTGTCCTTAATATGGGTGTGGAACTGTAAGGAGATTGTCTCCCTTTCTTTCTTTATGTATACTTTTATTCCTCACATTCTTGGAAGCTTTTATTAGTATCCTCTTTGCAGCTTCTTTTTCTTGTTTTTCTTTCGTTCCATAAAGTTTTCACCCTGATCCCCTTTCTGTTTCTGGCATCTTGCTTCCCTTTTGCAGCCTACCTTGTCAAATTGCGTTTCATGAAAGGTACTTCTTATGTCACCGTTTCATGTTTTATTTGGCCACCATTCTACATTTTCCTTCGGCTTCATAACGCTGACCCTGCCATTCCTCCACCTCCGGTTTTCTATTGTCCCTATGCATCTGATCTGCCATTTCAATTAACGTTTCTCATTTCCCCTCAGTTCCAAGCAGTTTGTCACCCTGCGACCTCCGTTGATTTCATTCCTTTCCATTCCAAGTTTGGTTTTTATGTACGTTCGGTATCGTGAATAATCGCGCTATAGCTCCGAAATAAGAGAAGGGAGAGGGCTCAGGAACAAGATCATCGGAACTGAAGAGAAAATGGGGCGTTCTGGATGAAATTGGTGTCAAACTTACTGATGTGAAAATGATGACCTTTGAATGAAGAGGTGGAGAATAAGCTTGAATTGAAAAGAAACAAAAGCTGAGATTGAAATAAAAGTTGTATGGCATAGAAGGGGATAGAGAAGACGTCAAGGAAGACTTGACCGGAGCCAAAGGGAAATGGACACTCTTGGATGGAAAATTGGGGAAGCAGCCTGGAATTCCAGAGTGGAGGAAAGTTACACTGGAAAGTTTAACGGACTCGAGAGAAAAGGGATAAGTTTCGTAAAATGGAAAGTGGAACATTGTCTGTAAAGTTGGAAGATTTGTCAACAGCGGCAAATAGAAACAAAAATCATTCTAAGTGCATTTGTTCATCATTGTTATTATATTAGTATATCCCTTTCTGTCCCTGGCTGATGAACACCAGACTGGGGTTCGAGCCTCGCTAAAAGTTGTTAGTTCATTGAGTGGCTGCAACCACACCATCCTTGCGATCTAAGGTTGGGGTGTTTGGGGGTAGCCTATAGAGCTACCTGATGAATCATCAGTGGCCATGGCCTGGGCATCCCTGGTCCTTGCTTGGACGGAGAATGGGCTTTGGCACTAATCATATGTATATGTGGTCAGTCTCTATGGCATTTTCCTGGTTGCTAGAACTATGTCACTGTCCCTTGCCTCTGCCATTCATGATCGGCCTTTAAACCTTAAATCTTGCGAAGATCATTCCACAATTTTGTCACAGCCTGAATAGAATTTCTAGAGTACTTGTATCATTGAGCAATATTAAAGTAAATACAAGATTACGTATCAAGGACTGGGAAAATCTAAATGTAAAGGATGGTCAGTATTATGAATAATCATGGATCTGTACATCATGCGTAAGTAGCTAATTGAGTGACAGTGCCAGAGGTTGATATAAAAATCAGAGATAAGGTATTCAATGGACCTTCAGACTCTGTCCAGCAATTTGGAATAAGTATCTTCTACGGAAAACCAGAAAAAGATATGCAAAACATGACAGAATAAATAAAAAAATTCTAAGAGAAACAGGTCCGCAAAATTTTTTTTGTTTGCAACCAAATGCTCCTCTCTCTCTCTCTCTCTCTCCTCTCTCTCTCTCTCTCTCTCTCTCTCTCTCTCTCTCTCTCTCTCTCTCTCTCTCGTTAGCATTATCCTTATTATTATTACTAGCTGAGCTACAACCCAAGTTGTTAAAGGAGAAAGATAAAAGGTCAAGGGCTCCAAAAGGAAAAGATAGTCCAGTGAGGAAAGGAAATAAGAAATAAATAAACTACAGGAGAAGTAATGAAGAATTAATAAAAATATTTTAAGAACAGTATTAACATTGAAATAGATCTTTCATTCATAAAATATAAAGAGACCTATGTCAACCTGATTAACATGAAAATATTCGCTGCAAGTCTGAAGTTCCACCGATTCAACTGCCTGATTAGGAAGATCATTCCACCATCTAATTATAGATGGAATTAAACTTTCTAGAATACTGTGTGGTATTGAGCCTCGTGATGTAGAAGGCATGACTATTGAAAACAAGTCCCTTCAATGGTTGTAGCACCTTTCGTCTTTTTTCGTTTCCCCATTTGGAAGCAATGCACTCTTTTTTAATGGCATATCTGAGAGCCTGAGAATTAATCCACGTGTTCCTATAATTTTCATTGTTTTCCCCTACCTTCTTCCCCGCTGCCTCCCCTTCTTTCTCCCCTACCAATACTTCACATGGAATTTGACTAAGCTCTTGCAGTTGCACGATGACGATGATTCATTCTCTCTCTCTCTCTCTCTCTCTCTCTCTCTCTCTCTCTCTCTCTCTCTCTCTGCCGAGGTGTAACGGATACAAACTGGAATTGAAAAGATACAACACCACTCGATGTGGTAATTTCTTTACATACTAAAGACCAAATACATGCAACAGATTTCCAGCTAATATAGTGAATAGTATCACGGTAAATGAAATCAAGGATAAGTTAAACAAGATCTTGAGAACTCTTAACGTTTAAACTAATTCGCTCTACCCAAGAGCAAATGGAGTCTCCACGGATGGACTAGAAATTCTTTAAGACATCCAAAGTCCTTGTAACTCTCTCATATGTATGTATATTTCTCTCGTCTTGCTTAATGATAGAAGACTCGTATTTGTTAAGGTGGTTACCATAGTGTTTCCTATTGTGTAATTATTGTAATTTGCTTTATTTTATAGCTGTCAAAATAGGTAGCTTCTTATGCAGTTTTGTATGTTTGTTTTATAGAATAGTTAAAGTACCTAGCATATTTGTTCAAAATCTCAAGTCTATTACAATATGATGTTGAGGAAATTTAAGTACCCAAGTGTATGTTGATCGGTTGCAGAATAACAGACAAAAAGTCAGTTGAATAGAGGGGGTATACATCTCCTCTATACTGTATGATAAAGAGCAATTGTCTGGTTATATATATGTATATATATATATATATATATATATATATATATATATATATATATATATATATATTATATAAACATTTCTCTCTCTCTCTCTCTCTCTTCTCTCTATATATATATATATATATGTATATATATTATATATATATACATACATACATATATATATATATATATATATATATAAATATATATATATATATTTCCTGTCACGCTGAGTGGCATTGCCAAACGTATGACTACACGTCTCTCTCTCCGTCCCTCGGGTAGGAGTGAGTGGAGTATTCATACCCAGTTGAGAGGGGATACCCCGAGAGGTACACTCTGAAACCACAATCTCCCACAAATTGCGTGTGCGCATATCTCTGTAAATATTTTAGCCTTCATTTGTTACGGGTCGCTTGCACTAGTATTCAATATTATTCACTGGAGATTAAGGAATTGGACTGTAAACTTTTTTACACATTCATGCAACATATGCAGACGTCCAGCAGGTATTATATTAAAATAGAATCGTCTAGTATTTTATTTATGTGAAGAGTAAAACTTTGAAAATGTAGAAGATTGATTATTGTGATGAATTTAAGTAAATAAAGGCTCCGTCTAAGAAAATATTCATATATATATTTACCTAATTTTAATGTTTGTGAATATTTTTCACCTAAAAACTTATATTGTAATTAGGAAATAGTAATCCT
>NW_027170161.1:137500-140000 GCF_036898095.1 Palaemon carinicauda | reverse complement strand
CTGGATAAATTAACAGATGATTGTTGCGCTTGTATTTCCTAGGCCTGATGAGTAGAAATTGTTTATGAGACCCTAACTACCGTGCTAGGAGCCGAACCAAACAACGGCATAGTGTTAAAGAATTTATAGTTATTGATGTGTAGAATATGACTTCTTTCCCATCGTTATCCCTACATTAAAGGGTCGGTTGCCTGATTTTCCCTCTCCAATGTCTTCTATTAAAGATATCCTTTCCCCACAAACCTCTTCTCTGCCATCTAAATGACATGCAAATACATGATAAAACTCTTTTCAACTTTTTTTTATTACATATATACTTTATATATATACATATATATATATATATATATATATATATATATATATATATATATATATATATATATATATATATTAGTAGCAGCAGTGACCTCTTGATATTTCTATATCTCGCACACATTTCGGGTAATGCTTCTCACCGTGAAATAGACCTAGATATGGAAATAAAAGATGGATTAGTGAACTCATTGGAAGTAGTTAGATTTGTGTCCAATGGTCCTATGTTTTGGAATTTTTAGAATAGAGGAGAGGAGAAAGATCAAGGGCATTAGATCAATGGCGTGAAAGAGGTCTTGTATTAAAAGGAACTTGATTTACAGGGATCTCTTAAATAGTATGTATACACTTGTACATATATTTTGTATATACATTACACTTACACAGATAGTAGTATACATTGGTATAAATATTTTGTGTATACATGACACTTACACGAATAGTTTTTAAATAACCCGATGTGAATGTAGAAAAAATATATTTAAAGTTCTGAATATATACTTTTTTTAGAAGTAGCTACTATGTATTGTCATCTGTGTCAGTGAACATTATTAGAAATTAACTTCGGTAATTTACAAATAAGAAGTAAACCGATATAAACACCGCCCCTTTATTTAAATTTTCCTTCTTAATATAGAACGTCAAGTCAAATAGGACTTTTGAACATAAATCCTTAAAAAATAATAAAGGATGAAAGGAAAAATGGGAAATGGCTGTTTTTATTCCGAGGAAATATACCTTTTCTTGGTACTGCTCTTTGTCCTACTGAATACAGTTGCTCCCTCATTCCCCCCCCCCACCCAACACACACACACACACACACACACAGCAGCGTCTTTCTGTCCCCCCAACCAGCGTTCAGTTTTGTGCCACTTGAAAGAGTTGGTTTAAAACCTCCCATGTTTTCAGTGAAGGGAGCTGAAAAGAATTCCTTTCTCTGTAACTTTATATTGTTTTTTGTATACAGACGCGTATTCATTTTTCGTATGAATGAGGTTAAATTGCTTGAGTGCGTATTTATAGTTAATTCATTGGTGGTTAAAGTCGCTTACAAGCAGCATCCATGGCCCCCTGCCGGAGATGCTATTTTGCTTTTAATCGATTTTCCTTCTCGTTTGCTTTTCCCATTTTAGAGATAGAGGAAGGACAGGCAGTATGGGAAAGCTTTTAGACAAGCACCCTCTCTCTCTCTCTCTCTCTCTCTCTCTCTCTCTCTCTCTCTCTCTCTCTCTCTCTCTCTCTCTCGGTGGAGAGAGGGGCTGTGAGCTTGCTCATGCGTGAAACCAGGGGTTTCCTGTAAATATGAATAGAATTAGCAGTCTTTGTTTTGCATTGAAGACTGTTCGGGTGGAATAATGAGGAATGCTGGGTATGATTTCAGAGGACGCGTTTCACAATTGTCGACTGTTATGTTGAAGGTTTTTTTTTTTTTTTTTTTTTTTTTTTTAAAGCCCATGGCAGCATTTCTTGAGTGCATTGAGTATTATTTTGTAAAATCTGCGAACAGTTTATACGGCACGTTTTAAATCTCTCTCTCTCTCTCTCTCTCTCTCTCTCTCTCTCTCTATATATATATATATATATATATATATATATATATATATACATACATACATACATACACAAACACATATATATACATATACACATACATACATAAATACATACACCCATGCATAAAACAACAAATACAGCCGTTTCTAATCCACTGTAGGACAGAGTCTTTAGACATGTCCGTAGTTATGTCTGGGGTTTGCCATTTTCATCACCATGGTGGCCACTGTGGATTGGTGATGATGGGAGACTTTAGTTTGATCCCTCACAACAGACCAACGTAATATGGGTAGCCCTGACCAGTACAACTTTGCTTATCGTCGCGATACTCTCACCACGTAAAGGTATCCCAACCCCGAAAGAAGTGTGTGTATACAGTATATATATATATATATATATATATATATATATATATATATATATATATATATATATATATTTATATATATATATGTGTGTGTGTGTGTGTTTATTTATTAAAATAGATAGATAAATATAGTAAAAGAATGTTGCAATGCCTTGCTAATTTTTATTTTAGGAAATTCTAATTTAATGATGAAAAAAAAAATAGATAAAGATAGATGTAGATATTCAGTCTTTTAACGAATCCAATAAAACCGTGATATTGGTC
>NW_027170161.1:112500-132500 GCF_036898095.1 Palaemon carinicauda | reverse complement strand
AGGGGCCCCTGAAGGTGGAACACTATGGGAACACAGTTGCCTGGTATCCTAGAGGAATGGGTATTCAGGGAATTTCATGCAATGATATCTAAGGGATTTGCAGTCCATTAAAATGTATCTTAGGTGGATTTTGGAAGGATGATTATTTTATATACATGTGTTAAAAACGCTATTTATTAAGGAACATGTCCCAATTTGTGTCTATGATATAAGATAAATGTTTTCATATTATTATTATTGTTATTATTATTATTATTGTTGTTGTTGTTGTTGTTGTTGTTGTTGTTATTATCATCATCATTATTATTATTAGGTAAGATACAAACCTAGTTAGAAAGACAGAATATTATAAGCCCAAGGGCTCCAACAGGGAAAAATATCCCAGTGTGGGAAGGCAACAAGGAAGTGTACAAAGTAAATGCTAAGTGATGAATAATTGATATAGAATATTTGAAGGTCAGTAATAAGGTAAAAATAGATCTATCTTATATAAATGATCAGATCTATCATATATAAATGATCTGTCATATATGAATTATGAAAAAAGTCTTATGACAGCCGGGAAAAATTTATTTGTGAAAGAAGTTTAATTACTATATATGAATCCTATGAACGATTTAATAAGGTATCTTCAAAACATTGTATTCATGAAAACAAAGCGAAAAACATGTTCGAAGAATCGGTTGAAGAGAAAAATCAATGTCACTGCTTGGAAAATGTCATATTGGATACAGGTAAATTCGAGTTCAAGTTTAACGATCCAATAAAGAGTAGGGTATAAGAAAAGTTTGGGGAGGCGGAGAGGTGAACTGTAGATTTATAGGAATTTTGCCGAACAGCGAAAGTAATTGTATTCGCCAAAATCGAAGATTTTGCGGAAGGTATGGATTCACTCCTGTGTGTTTAGTTTATTTAATTCTTAGTTTGTTTGTGAGTAACTTTACACAAAAACTATTGCACCTATTTTGACCAAACTAGCAGCCATGTTGGGTATAACCCAAGAATGAATATGTAACATTTTGGATAAGGTACATCGAAGTACAAGTACGCAGCAGTACTTTGAAAATAATCGCAATGTTAAATAATTAGCAAATATTTTGTTCATTTAATTATTTATTTATTTATTTATTTATTTATTGGTGAACAACATTACGCCAATACTATTCATTCAATTTCAACGGAACTTAGTGGACATGTGGGGTATTGCCCAAGAACAAATCCTCTAGATATTGAAGAAAATACATCGAAGTAAAATACGCAGTGGATTTAAGAGCAATTTAAGACCGCTTGGCGCTGCGAAGGAATGCTCTATACCGAGTTCCCCTCTAGTTAATATGTTTTGGTTGTCCATTAGCTTAGTTTAGGGTCTCAGAATCGGTTGGTCAGATGCCGAGACAGTAATCCATATGCAATTACTTTACCTAAAAAGATATTGTAGAATCCTTTCGAATTACCTATACCGAAGGCCATAATTGTGCCTCTCAAGTTTTGATTTCTTCAAAGAACTGGGACTTGGATACTTTATGGAGTAACTCGTAACTTGATTGAAAGGCAAGTACATTGGGATATATTTTAAGAATGGGAAGATGGAATGTTTTTACTTGATAATGGTTAGAGTAGTTAGATGTTAGTCTGAGGATTTCAGTATTATTGAATAACAGAAACATTTTGAGGTAGAGCCAGGTACCAAGGATTATCTCTAAAAAAGATATACAGTAGATAGGAAAGTACATTTAAATGTGAATAGATTATCTGGTTAAGTTTTGCATACAGAACGAAAGAATAATGTTATTGTTTGCATATAATTCTAAAGAAATTGTATTGCTGAAAAGACTGTTGGTGTGAGTAAGCTGTTGAGAAATACACGGAGTGCGTATGTATGTGCGTCCTTGTTTGTTAGAATTGTGCAAGACAGGAGGTGTAAGCAATTCGTAGCTTGATAAGAGTTGCATTATAAGTGGTCTTAGTGTCTAGAATAGGCACAGTGTGCACAAGATTAGATTTAGTGGTAAAACGGTGTAAGTAGGAGTATGGAGTTATAATGTTTTAAGAAGACTACTTGTCAGTTTTACGAAGAAACCTATGGATAAATTTTTTTTTGTGAGTGGGGATACTTTGCATCGCCATGATCTGCAGAGATTTGCTAGTCAGTGCCACCCTTACTAGGTTAGTCTGCTTTGAGCGATCAGAATAAACTTTGTCACCATCACCAGTCCGCAGTGGCCAACGTGGTGATGAAACTGGACAAATCCCAGACATGACCAAGAAATGTCTGAGGCATTTGTCCTGCAGTGGACTAGAAACGGCTGCATTTATTGTTGTTGATATTGTTGTTGTGTATATATATATATATATATATATATATATATATATATATATATATATGTGTGTGTGTGTATATATATATATATATATATATATATATATATATATATATATATTAATATAGATATATAGATATATATATTAATATATATAGATATATATATATATATATTATATATATATATATATATATATATATATATATATATATATATATATATAGTATGCGTTTGTGTATGTTTGTATTCCAGTATGAGAAAGATTTTACCCGAACATGCACCACTGACGGCCTATGTTGTTGCAATAAGTCATCATTTTATTTTAGGATAGAAATGCGTCAGCCGGTCTATTCGGAGCTCAGACAATTCCCCCCACCTGAAAACAAGTTAATAATTGCTTGTAGCGAGAAGCAAAGACTTTTGTTCGAGTGACACAAAGGCAGAGTAAATAATCGGCTATATAGGCACTCTGCCAGTCGGGGGAATTTGGGGGATTGCCAGTTTTCATGTCGTCATTGTAGTACTGCGGAATCCTGCGCTTCTTTTCATGTTTTAAGATTGGATTTTTTTTCTATACATTGCGTACAGTAGTACTCTTGATTCAATTCTTGCCTTTGGTCTCTCTCTCTCTCTCTCTCTCTCTCTCTCTCTCTCTCTCTCTCTCTCTCTCTCTCTCAGGTGGACTTTAACCTGGAAAAGCTTTACGTATCTCCATCATCAGCAAAGCTGTACTAGTTAGGGGAACTTATACTAGGTTGGTTTGCTGTGACCGATCAAATAAAAATCTCACACCACCAACCACGCACTGGCTAGACTGATCATGAAAACTGGCCAAACACCCCCCCCCCCAGACACGAATAACAGTCTCTAAACTTTTAACTGGACTTCACAAGGTACTAGAAGAGTTCGAAGACCCAGGCCTACATGGTTGAGGACTATGAAGCGTGAAATAGGAGATGTTGAATTGTGAGGAGTAATGATTTAAAATCTCGAGATATAGATGACTTGCAAAATCTAAGCGAGGCACTTTGCGTCAGTAGGGGTAGAAGGATATATATATATATATATATATATATATATATATATATATATATATGTATATATATAAAAGTTTTTATTTGTTCGTTCGTGCCATATGTCGTTACCAGGGTAGGAATAACTGTCACTTATTTTACTATTATTCATTTATTGTACTTTTTACACACACACATTGGTTTGAATTAGATATATTTGCTTCTAATTTTTTATCATCTCATATGTCGATGTATATAAGCACGAGGTCTTTCAAATTCCTTAGGCATTGAAACATACTGTTAGTAACATTGCATAGCTACGCAATTGCATCAAATGAGTTTAAAATTTAAGAGAAGTTTTTACAGGGATTTATATTAAGCGAGTTTCAAACCCTAATCAGTCGATTGATGGAATATTTCAGTGCCATAGAATTACAAGCCGTGCATTACTGTGGAGTCCATTAGCATAAAAAATTAGGATAATAACATTGATATAGATATTTTAACATATTGTTTTTTTATGAATAAAGTATGAATGTTTGAGTAGTCAATGGACCTTGTGATTAACGTCAAAGCTAAATATTCAACTGATTTGAAGAGAACCGGTCAATCATTTCCTCTTCCGAGTTGATATTCAAATCATTTGAGACTTTACCACTGTGAATTGAAATGTGTTTTAAAATTATTAGTCACTAATATGTCTCTAAACAATGTATAGTGGAAAACGTTTAACTTAGAAATTCTATCTCTCTCTCTCTCTCTCTCTCTCTCTCTCTCTCTCTCTCTCTCTCTCTCTCTCTCTCTCTCTCTCTCTCTCATTTATATATGAATTATTGTAGGGTCTAGTAGAATTGTAAATGATTAAATGAAACATTTATATTGAATCACTTATTATATTTCACATTGTTCTCTAGTGAGATATGAGAACGTATTTACTTTAAAGCCTGTCATTATGAATTATTAACAACATAAAACTTCATGAGTCTGTTTTGAAGAACTTGACAACTATGAATTATTCAGTTTGCTGCAGCACAATGGGAGGTTCTTTGTTTCAAGTAGAGCTCTATACTTTCTTTATTGTTGTGATTACATTTACAGCATTTGACACGTTTTTATAGTTCGGAAAACATCATAAATGAAGACCTGGGTTTAATTTGAAATACTTTCTATTGAGTGGGGAAAGACACACTTGAAAGCGGACACGTATACTACTGTACATGTAAATCTGTCTGTGTATGTGTGTATGTTTGATAATGTATCTCTGTGGGCTACTTTCTTCGAGACCAAGGTTGTGTGTTTACGAGGACATTAAGAGGAGTAGTTTGACGTTCAGTTGTCGGTATCCATGTTAATCTGCTTCTTTGCTTCCAACCTACGAAACGCTTTGGAAGTGATTATGCCATTAGGGCGATGTTCTTCCTTCTCATCTATTGGCTGTCGACCGTATCTCTGTGGTGTGAATACTTTCTTCGTAAACCGTCTGTAGGTAATTACACTTCGTAACCGTTTACCATCAAAGTAAACACACTTTTTGTGAGTACTTCGTATGTGTATGTCTTTGTTTGTAAGCTTGAGCCTCGGATTCTACGAATTATGCTGGCATTCGGAGGTATTGTAAATATATGTTTTTTTTGTGAGGTGTTGTTTGTTGAAGAACAAAAGTAATTGTGGTTCCCTTCTCTTTTCATTGTGAGATGAAAAAGGGGGATGGTGTTTGGCATCATTCACTTTTTCAAGCGAAAAGATTCGTAATGCTGTTTTCTTTTATTAGCGATCGTGTTCCCGTTTGCTCACTTCCAGACAATTACTGGGAGAGTTAGAAGTAATACATATATTTTATAGTTCTAATATATGAAGAAAGTATACGCGTCCGGTTAAAAATTACGGCTAAAAATTAGATATGCACACACACACATACAGATTCAACCCTTCCCAGCCCTCACCTTTCCTAACTACAACCCAGCAGTTTAGTTTGGGCAATTGTTTGCGAGATTGTGGTATCCGAGAGTACTTCTCGGGGTATCCCCTCTCACCAAGGTATGGCTGCTTCCTCTCATAATAACTAAAAAGTACTTAACATATTTGGAAATCTTAGTGAAAATTATTACCTCCTGTGATATTAACCCTAGATAAGGTTTTCACTTTATTTTCAGTACTTAAAAAGGAAATGTACATAGATCTCGTGAAATGGAATGTATTTCCAATTGTAACCATGGACTATATTCCCGGTCAAGGTGTACATTATTATGCAAATGGTATGAATATAGGTCATTCATAGTCAATTTCCCCGATTCTTAAATACCTGCTGTACATGAAACAAAGAATATATTAATTTTTTTTTTTGTCGATAAAGATATAATTAGGCCTTTAATTGATAAGCAATTTTAGCTATCATTTGTCTCAAAAGTTTTGGTTAATAGATTTGGAAGTGTTAAAATTGCAAAACATTAAATTTGAATTGTGTGTTTTCAAGGAATAGGTGAGTGTTGCTGAAACGTGAAATTTTGCTGTTTTGAACCCTTTACTTGAATATGAAGTCAACGAATTGTTGATGAAACGTAAATGTGAAGTCAACGCATTGTTGATGAACCGGAACGTAAATGCATCAAGTATTCAATGTTCTCTCCACGGTATATTATTAGTATTATTACTTGCTAAGCTACAACCGTACTGGAAAAGCAGGACGCTATAAGCCCAGAAGCTCCAACAGGGAAAATAGCTCAGTGAGGAAAGGAAAAAAGGAAATTAGAATGTTTTAAGTAGAGTAACGACATTAAAATAAATATCTCCTATATGAATTATAAAAAACTTCAACAAAACAAGAGGAAGAGAAATAAGATAGAATAGCGTGCTGGAGTGTACCCTCAAGCAAGAGAACTCCAACCCAAGACAGTTGAAGACCATGGTACAGAGGCTATGGCACTACCCAAGACTAGAGAACAATGGTTTGATTTTGGAGTGTCCTTATCCTAGAAGAGCTGTGACTTTGCAGCTAGAGATCAGTGTCGGTTGTAAATGCAAGATATCTTCAAGTATTCTAATATAAGATTCATCTATTCCCTGATTTTTAAGGGCTTTCATTACCATCGAAGTTTTGACAAAATTAAAAGCTTTCTCGTGCACTTCACACTTGACACCTTAATGTTTAAGAAGAAAGGACCGTATGTCACCAGGAAATAATTGAGAAAAGGAATACCTACGTATGTGTAAGAGCATGTAATATTGAAAAGAGAGAGAGAGACTGGCCTTCCTTGCAAGGTTGAAGAAGAAAAGTTGGAAGAAACCGCTGGAGTAGTAGGAGGAAAGTTCATTTCCTTGATTGACGGGCGGCCGTATCATGGGTTTGCGGTAAGAGTTAGCGGTAAATCGTTGTCGTGGATCATAGGGGGTGGGTGGACTCAGGGACGGGGTAACGACACACACACTGTTGTGATTAATGGGTTAATCTCATGTGATTGAAAGGCCATACCTCCGTGGTTTTTTTTAGTGGATGGACTCTACCTAAGGAGAGGAGAGTGGATGCAACAGGAGGTTTTGGGTTATTGGCGTTTTTATTTTCAGATATTTTTGGTTCCTGTTTGTTTGCTCTGGTTTTTCAATACTTTGCGAAGATTAAATGTTGGATAGGGCATTGTTTATGTGCTTGTGTAATCTTTTTATCATTTATGATTTATTCTAAGTTTGCAATAAATTAAGATAAACAATTACTAGAGAGTTATGGGGTCCTTTGACTGGCCAGACAGTACATTACTACATTGGATCTTCTCTCTTGTTACGGTTCTTTCGCTTTGCCTACACATAGACCGAACAGTCTGACCTATTCTTTACAGATTCTCCTCTGTTCTCATACACCTGACAAAACAGATTACCAAACAATTCTTCTTCACCCAAGGTGTTAACTACTGCACTGTAAGTATTCAGTGGCTACTTTCCTCTTGGTAAGGGTAGAAGAGAGACTTTAGCTATGATAAGCAGCTCTTCTAGGAGAAGGCCACTCCAAAATCTTGGTTAGTGCCATAGCCTCTGTACCATGGTCTTCCACTGTCTTGGGTTAGAGTTCTCTTGCCTGAGTGTACACCTGGGCACACTATTCTATCTAATTTCTCTTCCTCCTGTTTTGTTAAATTTTTTATAGTTTGCATAGGAGATATTTATTTCAATATTGTTACTGTTATTAGAATATTTTATTTTTCCATGTTTTCTTTCCTCAGTGGGCTATTTTCCCTGTTGGTGCCCCTGGGCTTATAGCATCTTGCTTTTCCAACTAGGGTTGTAGCTTTACAATTATTAATAATAATAATAACATGCTTTGAGTTAGCTATGGTAGTTCGTGTTATCTACTGATAGATTGTTTTTTAATAACCGTTTTTACCTTAATTTTGAAATTTTTTTTTTCTTTTTTTTTTAAGTTCTGCTATGCAAACTCGTAAAGGATGAGATCAGATAACCATTGGGAAGGATCTCATCCGTGATGGTTTCAGAGAATTAGCCATTTTACTGTCATAAATCTTGGTGACATTACTTCCTGCCTTTCAAATGATCATATAATTTTATTACTTCCTAACTGTGTTCACCCTAGTCTTCTTATAATTCATATTTGAAATTTTTATTCTCTTTATATATATATATATATATATATTATACATATACACATATATATATACATTATATACATACATACTGTATATATATATATATATATATATATATATATATATATATATATATATATATATATATATATATATATTCTCGTCTGTTTATGGTCTTTTTCTGCCATTCTATACCTACAAATTTTCTTAGCGAGTCAATCCATCGTCTTTTCGTCCTTCCCCCGCTTCGTTTGCAATTTCTAAGGATCTATTCTGTTATCCATTTTGTCCATCCATTATCTGTCATTCTCATTATATGTTCTGCCCGCGTCTATTTCTTTAATATACTCTATATATTTGTGTATACTTACATGAAGTGGGCGCTACTGGCATTGCTTCGAATCAGAGGCACAGGTTCGAATGCTTGCCCAGCCAGAAGCATTTGTCATAAATAAATTTCCAGCTGATATACATTTCCAAAGGTAGAATTCGATATCAATAGCCATTGTGGTTGGTATTTTCATACATACAAACAGTTTATGTATACTTTATATACACACACAAGCATACATGCGTGTATGATTGTCTTTTATTTTTGTTGTGAATTGCCATTGAGGATGATATTTGATGAATGTTCTGAATGTTGAATAATAATCTCAGAAATCTGACGAAAATGTTTGATGCTGACGTTAAAAGAAAATTTGGAACATCTTTTCCCGGAGTCACTGTTGTCAAAAGACAATTGAAACTCCCGACAAAGAAGTTTTAATATTGCAACAAATGCTCGCGTACAAAGTTGCAACATATTAAAACAAACCCCAACCTCCTTCCTCTTAAAGTTGGTGTGGCATTTTAGGCAAACTTCTCCCACAAAAGTTCTTTCAGTAACACTGCTATTTATATAGACTTCTGGAAAGTTGCAGTGGAATTCCGGAAAAACAAAATCTCACCAGACACAACTTACTCGATGTTTCGGCCAATTGTGTCTCGGCTTATTCAAGTAATAGAACCAGATACTACTACTACTACTACTACTACTACTACTACTACTACTACTACTACTACTACTACTACTACCAACTAAAATGCTAGTTGGAAAAGTAAGATGTTATAATTATCCCCAAGGACTTCAACATGGAAATATAGCCTAGTGAGTAAAGGAAATAAGGAAATAAATAAACTACATTAGAAGAAATAAAAAATTGATATGAAATATTTTAAGATCAATAACAATATTAAAATAGGCCTGTCATATACCAAGCTATGAACAGACTTATGTCAGGAAAAAAAAAACATTCGCTGCAATTTTTAACTAATGAAGATCCAGCGATTCAACTGCCTGATCAGGAAGATTATTCCACAATCCAGTCCTAACTTTGTAAAATTATAATTGCTAAAATGTTATCAAATGATTACAGTTCTCACTGAATTTTACCCCTTTTTATAGTTTACATATGAATGATCTATTTTAATGTTGTTACCGGTCTTAGAATTTTTTATTCTATTTGTTCATTACCTCTCATGTAGTTTATTTGTTTTCTGACCTCACCAGGCGTATTTTTCCCTGTTGGAGCCCTTGGGGTCGTAGCATCCTGCTTTTCCAACTAGGGTTGTAGCTTAGTTGGTAATAATAATAATAATAATAATAATAATAATAATAATAATTGATAACAATAGTAATAATAATAAATAGTAATATTAATAAGAATAATGATAATAATAATAATAAGAATAATAATAATAATGATAATAGTAATAAAAATAATGATAATAATAATGATAATGATAATAATTAATAATAATAATAATAATGAAGAAGAAATGTGAATTTAACCCATCCGAAAACTTTTGTTTGTAATTGAAACCTTCTTGAAATCTCAAATGGTAATCAATAATTTTATGTTTTAATATTTTTATTAGAGTGCCTTATAGTAACCTCTTCTCAGAGAGATGTGGTTAAATACCCAAGCTATTTCTTTTAATGAATTATATAGATCCCAGAATATTGGACGTCTATAGAAGTTCAGAATATTGCCATAAGAATGATCCTCTTCCACCCACGAGAGAGAGAGAGAGAGAGAGAGAGAGAGAGAGAGAGAGAGAGAGAGAGAGAGAGAGAGAGAGATTAGGGTCAACTTCAATCAAATGTATGAACTTACAATCATTGACCTCTTTTAAAAGACCTGCTCTTTGTTTCCTATTTGTTTCTTATTGTGAGAGTAAATTCCACTTTTTAAGCGTTGACACTTATTTATTGGTACCGCTCACACATGTTCGTTGCTGAAGTGTACCCTTTGTTTCATTAATTAGGAAGTGGAGGTGGGTTTCATTAAAGGGGGTGGGGGTTGGTACGAGGACGCTCAAGTTTATTTGTGAAGGTATTGAACAGGCAATTATGGTGCCATTTCGTTAACTATTTTTTGGTTGTTCAAGCGTCAATGATCTCGGGTTGTCTAGGTATCGAAACTCCTAAATTGTCGGAGGGATTTTGATGTTCTTACTTGAGTGTATGCGACCCGTCAAAAATGACGGCTAAATAATTTAATTGGATAGATATGTACACTCACGCAGATTCAACCCTTCGCAACCCCTTCCCGTTTCCTCTCTGAGTACCCCTTTTCACCATAGTATGACTACTCCCTCTCCCCCTACCCAAGGGACAGGTAGAGACCGAATAATTATACTTCAATTGAATAATATTGAATACTAGTGCATGCGACCCGTTACAAATGAAGACTAAAATATTACATAGATATGCGCACATACACGAACACACAATTTGTGGGAGATTGTGGTTTCAGAGTGTACCTCTCTGGGTCTCCCCTCTCCATTGGGTATGAATACTCCTCTCACCCTACCCGAGGGACGGGGAGAGACCGAGTAGTCATACGTTTGGCAATGCCACTTAGCGTGGCGGGAAATATATACAGTGTGATATATACAGTATATGTGTGTGTGTGTGTATATATGTATATATATATATATATATATAGATATATATATAGAGAGAGAGAGAGAGAGAGAGAGAGAGAGAGAGGGAGAGAGACTTGCTCTTTATTATATAGGGTTGATGATTCAGCGGATTTCAGTCAGGCTTGGTGTACAAAGGTGATCCATTTTGTACACGATGTCAGATGCCAGAAAACTTCAAATCAATCAATCAATCCATTTTGTACAAATGGGTTGTATACAGAGTATACCTCTTTATACGATAACCGAGAATTAGTAGCCTGCATGATGAGACACTCTTATGTTGTATCTGTTCGGGTATTTCATGTGAAGTCAGATCTATGTAAATAAATTAGACTTAGGATCTCAGTTTTTAATGATAAGGCATTTTCCCTTTCTGACTTCTTATAAATGGAAATTAATTTTGATTTGAAACCTCCTACAATACCAGACTTTTTCCACTATATATATATATATATATATATATATATATATATATATATATGTGTGTGTGTGTGTGTGTGTGATGTGAAATAACATTCATTTTGCCCTTATATGCATTTCCTTATTATTATTATTATTATTATTATTATTATTATTATTATTGTTAATACTGCATTATTATTATTATTATTATTATTACTACTTGCTAAGTTACAACCCTAGCTGGAAAACCACAATGCCATAAGCCCAAGGGTTCCAACAAGGAAAAAAAAAGCAGAGAGGAAATGAACATACTGCAAGAGAAGTAATGTACAATTAAAATAAGATATTTAAGACCAGTAACAACTTAATATGAACCTTTCATATATTAACTATAAAAGACACGAGGAAGAGAAATTACATAGAATAGTGTACCCTCAAGAAAGAGAACTCTAACCCAAGACAGTGGCAGACCATGGTACAGAGGCTATGGCACAACATAAGATTAGAGAACAATGGTTTTATTTTGGAGTGTCCTCCTCGAAGAGCTGCTTACCATAGCTAAAGAGTCTCTTCTACTCTTACCAAGTGTGAAGTACTTAACCCCTTCAGTGAAGAATCGTTTGTTTAGCGTAATGTTGTCAGATGAATGAGGAAAGAAAAGAATGTGTAAAGAATAGGCCAGGCTACTCGGTGTTTGTGTAGGGTAAAGAAAAATGAGCCTAAACTAGATAAGGATCTAATATAGTATATAGTATTTCTACCGGTAGTATTTCAGTGGGTGGCTGGTGCCTTGGCTAACCTATCACCTACAATAAATAATCTGAAAACTTCGAGGTAGTAACCTGATGAAAAAAATAGGATTTTTTTTTTTTTTATCATCATCATCATCAATGTATATTTAGATGTTCACGAAATCAACTTAGTATGGGGATAAAAGAGAGGGAATTACTTGAGTCAGTGGATCTTTTCTTGTTTCAATGATTTCTCATAACTTAGAAGACAGAATAAGGAAGTTTATGTTTTTAGTGTAAACGGACTCTCTCTCTCTCTCTCTCTCTCTCTCTCTCTCTCTCTCTCTCTCTCTCTCTCTCTCTCTCTCTCTCAGATCTTTAGGATGTAAACACATACCATTATCCGGATTGTGAGCGACACGGAAGCCCTCTCATACATCTCCTTTCAAAATCTGTCGTACGGTGGATGTTCCTGAAAAGATGACATTTTTTTTATCCTCCTTTGGGTTTATCATCAAAGAAAACATCTAAAAAGAAAATAAGGGAAAAAAACTTGGACTGCATCCCTGATAGGGCTTAGTAAGATGGAGAGAGCTAAAGAAAAGACGCGGACGGAGGCCCGGGTTGGGGGAATAACAGTATGTATTTCAGGCGTTGGTTCAATCTATGGAAATGCCCCGGTCTTTTCAAGACCCTTGGCCGAAAGGAAAGGGTCAACAAGAAAAAAAAAGAGGGAGGGGGGATTTTAATCATGTATTTTACCGAGCGTTGGTACTCTTCTGTGCGTGTGTGTGCGTGCATGTTCGTTCTTTATACAGTGCATGCTTTTCATGCGCTTGTGTTCAGCTTGCAATGGGGCACGTGCATAGTCTGTGGACTATAAATTTACTGTTCTTATGTGTCACAGACACGTTTAGCTACAAAAGGATTTTGTAATACATGTAAAAGGGTTCTCTCTCTCTCTCTCTCTCTCTCTCTCTCTCTCTCTCTCTCTCTCTCTTTTGTGTAATGATCTTCCTAACCGGGTAGTTGAATCAGTAGAACTTCATAAGTTCAAAGTTGGAGCAAATGTTTATATGTTGACTAGGCTAACATGAGTTTTTATAGTTTATATATAACATATATGTTTTTGACGTTGTTAATAGTTTATATAGGACATATCTGTTTTGACGTTTTTATCGTTTAGAATAATTTATTGTTAACTTGTTCTCATCATTTATTTATTTCCTTTCCTCACTGGGCTATTTTTCCCTATTGGAGCCCTTGGGCTTATAGCATCTTGCTTTTCCAACTAGGGTTGTAGCTTGACTAGTAATAATAATAATAATAATAATAATAATAATAATAATAATCTGGTTCTTTTGTAACTTGCACGAGTAGTATTTTATCGCTAAGTGAACTGCATTTTAACCACAGTAAATGAAAGTAGTCTTGTGATTGTGTTATAGATTTCTTATGCTTTTTCCTGTTTTCGTCATTTTGTGGTTTAACCATCATGCTTAGCAACTGGTTATTGCTGTTTTTTTAAACTTATACTACCTTTATGTTAGATTAAACATTTAATGAATCTTAAATTCTCTCATAATAAACGTATCTTTCATTTAAGAATATTCAAGAACAGGAACATTGAAACGAAGTTATTCTTATATTCCTAGAGAAGGCTTTACTTTCCTGTCATAAATTCCCCTTCTTTCATTTGCATCAATGGAATATTTTATTACGGTTAAATTAGAGAAGAGGTCAAGAAGATGAGAAGGACATATGTTTGAAGGAAGAGGCATGAGATGATATCGAGTACATAATGAATGGTGAAGAGGTAATAGGAAGAGTATAAAGAGGTACCTCTGAATTAGGATGAAGTAAAAGAGAATAGCTGGATGTAGGGAATACCAGGTAGCGTGTAATAGAAGGATAGGCTTCTTTTGGTACGGCAGTGAGAGGTAGCTAGCTTACCTACCTACTCGCTAGCCAAATCAAACTATAAAACAACATTCTTAATTTGGGTTGAATCTGCTTTCAGTTCGTCAACCACATTGATTCTTACTAACACACACACACATACACACACATATATATATATATATATATATATATATATATATATATATATATATATATATATATATATATATATATAAACCTTAGTATTTACTGTATAAAGTTGAAAAGAATATACAACTAAAATAACTCCTGTATATATGTAAGATTATAGAGACAAGAAGGACTGTTTTCTGATATTTCCTTTAAAGAAGTAGATAGAGGTTTCGACCCGAAATGAACCTGGCAGTTAGGGGCTATTGTCACCATTAACTTTGGGGTTGCATATCTCGGTCAAGGTCTACCTACCCATTTGTGTAAAGAATATTAGTTGTTATTCTGCCTTTGGATGGACGTCCTCTTTGACGCAGTAATAATTTGTACATGACTTCCTTCGCAACATGTAATTCCTTTACGGTGTCTATAGTTTTACTAGTGTTTTCTTTTTTAAAGTAATATATATATATATATATATATATATATATATATATATATATATGTATATATATACATATATACATGTGTATGTATGTATGTGTGTGTATATATATACATTCTCACTCTACAACAATAAATGCAGCCGTTTCTAATTCATTGCAGGATAAAGTCCTCAGTTATATATTTTTTCTTGTGCGTGGAGGTTTTGCCCAGTATTCATCACCACGCTGGCCAGGAATGGTGAGAGATTTTTGTCTGATCGTTCAGAGCAAACTGACTTAGTACGGGTGTCCCTGACTAGTACAGGCTTGCTGATCATGGCAAATCCTTTCACCACAATAAGGTATCCCGTGTGTGTATATATGTATACGAGAATCTTTTATTAGTGTTCAGCTGGGGGTGTGTGCATAAATCATATTTATCTAAACAAATATTGTTAAATTGTAAAATGAAACAAGAGGAAGGAAATCAGTTAGAAAAAAAAATATGTATTTTAGCAGCCATCTCCCTTATTATGCCTTTTTCCACAGTATCACCACCTAATCTCAAACTTGGCCGGGTCACACCTACGTTGACCGTTGTTGACTTTCGACCTGAAGGACCATTTCCTCCTAGAGATCAAGACAAAGGTTACCCTATTATTGGTAATGAGAGCTATTCTTTTGATCATGTTGTATTGGCCTCTATTGCTCTTCGTAGTATTTTAGAAAAAGCAAAAATCTTTTGGGATTTTAGGGAGAGTTAGGATTGAATTACGTTAACGGGTTGTCTAGATGTTACGATCCTCTTGGGGATCGAATCAGGTTCTTTTGAATTGGTTAATTAAATTAGGATAAATCGACAATAACCGAATGAAAAAAGGAATGTAGAAAGAAAACTCGCAAAAGAAAACATAATTTTATTTACAACTAGTCAAAAATCAATGTTTCTTGATTGAGTACTTGGTAAGCACAGAATTGAACAAAGAAAATCATCTGATTAAACTACACTTCAGCAAATAGGGGAACAGTCAAGAAAGCAGACAAATAATACTTAAAAGAAATGATGGTACTCTTTACAGCAGATCTTGACGATTCAGGAACGTAGATATTTCAGGTCTGGGTGCTTCATGGTTGGTAATAACGACAGGGGTCAACTCGTTCTGACATCTCAGACAAGGTGTCGTAAGGCTGGTCACATCTGCATTCTGGTCCTTACGTTCTCTCTCGTTCTCTGTCCTCGTTCCCTCTCGTTCTCTCTCTTGTCCTCTCTCATTCTCGTTTTCTTTGAAGTTTATATACCCCTGTATGGGAGGGGCTAACTATGGACAATTCCATATAAGGAAATTTTCTCCTTTCTTCATCCTCATTGGTTTTCCTTAAAACCACGCCTCTTTGATCGCATCTTCCCGAACGCTCTGCTGGTGTAATCATGATCCATATGGAAGCAAGACATGAGTTTACCTTCCATTAATCTATGTTCTTTGGCGACAACAGGCTCTCCTTGTGCTATGGGTCCTTCCATAACGCTGGCTCCTGGAATTGCTACAACAGACGATCCTTATGCCCCAGGTCTGTTGATCTAGGCACATCTAATAAATATCTTGACCTCAACCAATGGCGGTGACAATTTCTAGTAAACACTAGCGGGACCTCTCCTCTGCTTCTTAGAAGTAGAAACTTTACATGTTTTAACATTTTTGCTATATTATTCTATCTACCCATGACACTAGATCTAATCTTACTCGGAAGGACACTCCAAAATCAAACCATTGTTCTCTAGTCTTGGGTAGTGCCATAGCCTCTGTATCATGGTCTTCCA
Organism: Palaemon carinicauda; assembly: GCF_036898095.1. Taxonomy (NCBI): domain Eukaryota; kingdom Metazoa; phylum Arthropoda; class Malacostraca; order Decapoda; family Palaemonidae; genus Palaemon; species Palaemon carinicauda. The sequence goes on along the minus strand of NW_027170161.1, from coordinate 116,190 downwards.
CTGTCTTTGGTTAGAGTTCTCTTGCTTGAGGTTGCACTCGGGTACACTATTCTATCTAATTTCTCTTCCTCTTGTTTTGTTAAAATATTTATAATTTATATAGGAAATTTATTTTAATGTTGTTACTCTCCTTAAAATATTTTATTTTTCCTTGTTTCCTTTCCTCACTGGGCTATATTCCCTGTTGGGGCCACTGGGCTTATAGCATCCTGCTTTTCCAACTAGGGTTGTAGCTTAGCAATTAATAATAATAATAATTTCATAATAATAATAATAATAATAATAATAATATAATTTATATATACTGTATATATACATATACATATATACATATATACCTACATTCATACATATATTAAATTTATTATTCCTGATCTAGGTATTAATCTCTGGCACTGTCGTTCAATTAGTTTGTTATGCATGTTACATAAGATTTTTCATAATTCTGACCATCCCTTACATTCACATCTTCCCGGACAGTATCATCATGTTCGTAATACAGTATGTCTTCTCCATCATGATTATTATTATTATTATTATTATTATTATTATTATTATTAAATGCTAAGCTACAACCCTAGTTGGAAAAGCAGGATGCTACAAGCCCGGGGGCTCCAACAGAGAAAATACCCCAGTGAGGAAAGGAAACAAGGAAAAATGAAATATTTTAAGAACAGCAAAAACACTGAAAAGAAAATTTCATATATAAACTATAAAAACGTTCAAAACAAGAAGAAGAGAATCTAGATAGAACAGTGTGTCTAAGTGTACCCTCAAGCGAGAGAACTCTAACCCAAGACAGTGGAACACCATGGTGCAGAGGCTATGGCACTACCCAAGACTAGAGGACAATGGTTTGATTTTGGAGTGTCCTTATTCTAGAAAAGCTGCTTGCCATAGCTAAAGAGTCTCTTCTACCCTTACCAAGAGGAAAGTAGCCACTGAACAATTACAGTGCAGTAGTTAACCCCCTTTGGTGAAGAAGAATTGTTTGGTAATCTCAGTGTTGTCAGGTGTATGAGGACAGAGGAGAATCTGTAGAGAATAGGCCAGGCCAGACTATTCGGTGTCTGTGTAGGCAGAGGAAAAGAACCGTAACCAGAGAGAAAGATCCAATGTAGTACTGTATGGCCAGTTAAAGGACCCCATAACTCTCTAGCAGCAGTAGTATCTCAACGGGCGGCTGGTGCCCTGGCCAACCTAATGCTTCTCAATACTTCGCTTTAATCTAGAAGTTTTATTGCAGCTGTGTCCAAGTTGTGGAATGATCTTCCTAATCGGGTAGTTGAATCGGCAGAACTTCAAAAGTCCAAACTTGTAGCAAATGTTTTTATGTTGAACAGGCTGACATAAGTCTCTTTTTATAGTTTATATATGAAAAAATTCTTTTGATGTTGTCACTTTATTTAAGATATTTTATTCTAATTCATTACTTTTTATATAATTATTTTTCACCTTATTTTCTCATTGGGCTATTTTTTCTTGTTGGGGAAATTTGGGCTAAAAGCATCCTGCTTTTCCAACTAGGGCTGTAGCTTAGCTAGTAGTGATAATAATAATATATGAAATATATATATATATATATATATATATATATATAAATATACACTTACTGTATATGTATATATATACAAATATATATATATATATAAATATATATATATATACATATATATATATGTATATATAATATATATACACACATAATTATATGCGGTTTGTTTATGTAGGTGTGCATGAAAGTAAATCAATTTAAGGTTTGGGAAATTGCTCCCTGCTTAAGAACTTGTGACAAACACATAGTGAAGAATAACAACAATGGTGTTATAAATTATACAAGGTCACGAATTATTCTCCAGCATAAATGTTAAGTTGTATTTTATATCAAGAAATATCTGTGTATGATCTTGTATTCGGTTTCGATGGATAAACAACAAACAAACGCACCCGTTTGTAGTCCAATGCAGGACAAAGGCCTCAGACACGTTTTTATGTATGTTGTTTGGCCAGTTTTCATAACCACGCTGGACACTGCAGATTGATGATCGTGGGAAACTTTAGTCTGATATCGATCACAGCAAACCAACCTAGTATGGATGACCCTTTCACCACGTTAAAGTATCCCCACTCAGAAAGGGTACCTATCACTTCAGAAAGGGGAAAACAAGAAAAGGATTAAATGACGTGTTGAAATGCGATTTCTCTATTATATTAAAGGTTTTTAATGATAGATTTAGCACTTAACAGGGACAGATAGTTCTCTACATCGACGGTGTGGTATGGAAACTGCTACTTTCTAATGTAAAAAAACATTTAAAGTTGTTGATTTTGTTTTTGTAGTCATTATTATTATTATTATTATTATTATTATTATTATTATTATTATTATTAACACAGGATAAGTTACAACCCTAGTTTGAAAAGCAAGATGCTATGAGCCCAAGGGCTCCAACAGGGAAAAATAGCCCAGTGAGGAAAACAAAAACATAGGAGTAAATAAACCAAAAGAGGGGTAATTAACAATAAAAATTAAATATTCTAAGTGCAGCAACAACATTAAAATATATCTTTCATTATAAGATTTTGTCTCTTTAAACTGGGTACAGTTTTGATCCTGAATGAAACGATTGAGAAGTTGGAAGTATTCTATTTTTTTAAGATTTACTTTTTTCATTTTTTGTTTCAAGAAATAAACATTTACAATTCTTACTATTTATAGTATTCCATATATATCATAATACATTTACATTAATAAAAACTGTAATTAATATATATTCACAATTGCATCTTTTGGTAGGTTATCTAGATATGTTTTAAAATAAACATATCGACTTTTGAATACCCTTTTAACAGAAGTTTTAAACCCTATCTTATTTACATTGAAATTATTTTTCATTGTACTCTTTATCCATGAAGTGAGTAAAATAGATCCAAAGAATCAACAGCAAGTAGCAGCCATCAAGGCTGGGGATGTGGAGGGGGGATAGTACATTACTGGAAGGGGTGGAGAGGGGGAGATGAAATAGCGGTACAGGGGGAGGGTGATCTGTTTGAGGAGGGCGGAGGGGGTTTGAGGAGATGGCAGAGGAGGTCGAGAACCTTCAAGTGGGTACATTCAACGCTAAGTGAAATGTTCCCTTAATGTTGCAGTTGGCGGTGGTGGTGGTGGTGTTGTCTGGGGGAGCGTTTTCTGCAGTGAAGTTTTGTGCCTCTTGTTCTTGCATGGCGAGAGTGTGTGTGTGCGTGTGTGTGAGGTAATATTGATTCCATCTTTTTTTTGTCTATTCCTCTTACGCTTGTCTGAAATAGTTCTGGGGTTTATTTTGTTACTCTTTTGTAAATCTGATCACACAGATGCCCTTGTCAGGGACGGAGTTCTAAGGATTATATCCTCTCGTTTAATATGTCGTTGCCAAATTTGCTAATAGATTTTTTGTTGCATTTTTACGAGGTTCCGTAAGGATGTCCCTCCACTTGCGTCTGTTTATGGTCTTTCTGTGCCGGTCTACGCCCACAAATGTTCTTAGTTCGTCAATACATCTTCTTCCTACACACACACACACACACACACACACATATATATATATATATATATATATGTGTGTGTGTGTGTGTGTGTGTGTATGAATATATGCATCAACTTTGTTGTGTTTTGCAATTGCACAGCCATCTTAAAGAACCCTATATTTG
>NW_027170161.1:105000-107500 GCF_036898095.1 Palaemon carinicauda | reverse complement strand
CCCTTGGTTACGTATGTAGAAGTAAATGTGTATATACAACAACAACCAATACATCCGTTTCTAGTTCACTGCAGGACAAAGGCATCAGACATACCCTTATTCTTGTCTGGGCCTTTGATAGTTTTAATCACCACATTGATAGATAGTATGTTCGGTAGTCTTTTGTGATAAGTTTTATTGTTTATTTATTCTTGACCTTGATTATACTTGTTTACCGTCGTTGTGCATTCATAGAGCGAGGTTCCAAGTGACTTTATGCACGCGTGTATCTTGTTGTTTGTAATGTTACATACCAAGTAATTGGAGAGAGTTTTGTTTCGTGCCAAGCTCTCTCTCTCTCTCTCTCTCTCTCTCTCTCTCTCAGGTAGCATCGATCGTATTTGGTCATTGAAGTACAGTATATATTTCCTTTATCTACTTGTATTATTTTTAAACACTGTTCCGTAACTTTAAGGATTGTTGTGGCCTACTGGTAACATCCCTGCGTGGCAATCATTTGAACTTGAGTTTGCGACTCAAGCTCGACAGTTTTCATTAGTGTCTGCAACCTCATCATCCTTGTGAGCTAGTGATGGGGAGTTTTGGAGAAATCTATTGGTCTACCTGCTGAGTCATGAGCAGGTATTGTCTGGGCCTCCCTGGTCTTAGCTTGACGGCGAGGGAGCTTGGGGCTGATCACATGTGTATTATTATTATTATTATTATTATTATTATTATTATTATTATTATTATTATTTTCTAAGCTACGACCCTAGTTGGAAAAACAAAATGCTATAAGCCCAGGGGCAACAACAGGAAAAATACCCAAGTGAGCAAGGGAAACAAGGAAAAATAGAATATTTAAGAACAGTTACAACATTAAAATGAATATTTCCTTTATAAACTTTAACAAAACAAGAGGAAGAGAAATTAGATAGAATAGTGTGCCCGAGTGTACCCTCAGGCAAGAGAACTCTACCCCAAGACAGTGGAATACCATGGTACAGAGGCTATGGCACTACCCAAGACTAGAGAACAATGGTTTGATTTTGGAGTGTCCTTAAATAAAAGCGGCTTACCATGGCTAAAGAGTCTCTTCTACCCTTACCAAGAACAATTACAGTTCAGTAGTTAACTTCTTGAGCGAGGAAGATTGTTTGGTAATCTCAGTGTTGTCAGATGTGCGAGGACAGAGGAGATTCTGGCAAAGACCATGTAATGTTTTTGAAATTGTGAAAAGAATAGGCCAGACTATTCGGTGTATGTTTAGGCAAAGACGAAATGAGCCATAGCCAGAGAATGATACAATGTAGTACTATCTGGCAATTCAAAGGACCCAATAACACTCTAGTGGTAGTACCTCAACGGGTGGCTGGTGCCCTCGCCAACCTACTACCATATAGAATAGGCGTTTTCATGGTAATGTAAGCAGGTGAGTTCGCTCACACTTTTGTTACAATGTGTATAAATTATATATATATATATATAAATTATATATATATATATATATATATATATATAGATAGATAGATAGATATAATAGTGTATGCAACCCGTCAAAATGACGGCTAAATGTTTAGATATGCACACGAACATTCAACCTTTCCCATTCCTCCCCCTTTATTAACTGCAACACGCCGGTTTTGGTAATTCGTGGGAGATGTGGTTTCCGAGTGTACCTCTATGGGTACCCCCTCTCACTAGAGTACGACTATTCCCTCTCCCCCTGCCCAGGGGACGGAGAGAGACCGAGTAGTCATAAGTTTGACAATGCCTCTCAACGTGATAGGCAATATATATATATATATATATATATATATATATATATATATATATATATATATATATATATATATATATATATATATTAACCGGCTCTTGTTCTTTATTATATAAGGGAGATTACTCGCGGCCAAGGGTGTATATATATATATATAGTCTTTGTCCTACTTTTAGCTTGTCGATCTGGAAATAAAGATAGAGAGATTAACTTACTCATTAACGTCCACTAAATCACTTGGTTGGTTCAAGTCTCAAATCGGTCGTAATCTGCCAATTAGCGAACGATAAGGTTTAACCAGAGTTCACAAGTTTAATTAACATGGACGATTAGCGCAAAAAGAAGCTATTTCAATAGCTCTAATAGCTGCGATGGAAATAATATCTCTCTCTCTCTCTCTCTCTCTCTCTCTCTCTCTCTCTCTATACTATGGTAGAGATCTAATATAGAAAATATGAATGAAAATAAAAAAAGCAGACTAAATACATTGCATTTATACTTGGGATTTGATTGTATTCACAACAGATTAAAATATCTTGAATGTATTAGTCGTGTCGTTGGTGGTGTCAATGAAAATGAGCAGCCTCTGCTGTGCAAGAACACCTACTGAGTTCTCGATATATCTAAAATTAATAGGGCATTGTCGTAATGTTCTTACAATAATCATTATTATTAATATTATTTTTATTATTATTATTGTTTTTATTATTATTTTTATTATTATATTTAGCGATATTTCAG
>NW_027170161.1:97500-102500 GCF_036898095.1 Palaemon carinicauda | reverse complement strand
AAGCTCATTGGGCTATTTTCCCCTGTTGGAGCCCTAGGGCTTATAGTATCCTGCTTTTCTAACTAGGGTTTTAGGTTAGCTAATAGTAGTACTAGTAGTAGTAATAATAATAAAGCTGATAATAATAATAATGATAATAATAATAATAATAAACGTGAACATATCCAGAACTGATAAGAGTAAGGAAGTGTCCTAATACAGTAGTCCTTTTGTATTGTGCGTTTCTGACATGCTGATATGTTAGTGTAATTGTGCTCGTTGGAGAAAGAATTATGCACCTCTTGGCATAATGTATGACTTTTGCTGTTGGTATTTCTCTTTTTATTTCGTGTATACAAATCATTCTCGGATTTCCAGAGGACGGAGTAATGATACACATTACTGTGTATTCGTTTTCTTTACTTAAAAGATTACTCTACATTTAAAGTGGCTAACTTCATTGAGAGCTTTTTGGTGCTGTGTAAGATTGCTAATTAAAATGTCTTAATTTTTCTTTATTCCCTGTTTTTATTTTTTTTTCTGTTCCATTCATTTCAAACACTGGTAATACCTCTCTCAAATGAAGGTAGAAATTACCTCGCATTTGCATGATGTAATCCAGAACAAAGGAAAAGCTATGGGTAACGTATAAATGAAAAAATACATTGGTTCATTGTATTCGTAAGCAGAATGTTAATGCCGTTGATTTAGTCAGATGAAGCAAGAGATCGCTGCAAGACTGTGAATCTAATGCAGTAAATAGGAGATGGAACCGGCACCTCGGGAGTGTGGAGACGGATATGGGGTTGAGGATGGGAGGAGGAGGAGGAGGAGGAAATTGTAGTAGGAGTTAGAAGTGGACTGCACATATTGATTCAAATGTTCAACCTGGGCGTCTGACAGTCAGTGGGAGCGGCGATCAATGGGCAAGAGTTTATTGGCTAAATGAGTAAGAAAAGAAACTTTTTCTAGTCACGCGCACGCACACACACACACACCTCCTATATAATAAAGAGAAAGTGTCTGACTAGTACAGTATATATATACAGTATATATATATATATATATATATATATATATATATTTATATGTGTGTGTGCGTGTGTGTATTTATTTCCAGTCACGCTCAGTGGTATGGCCAGACGTATAACCTCTCCGTCTCTCCCTATCCCTTTGGAAGGGGAGAGAGGGAGTAGCCATACTATGGTGAGAGGTATTGTAGTTAGGGAAGGGTTGGATCTGTTCCTGTCCGGATTTTTAAATATTTAGCCATCATTTTTGACGGGTCTCGTACACTAGTGCAGAGGCAAAGGACAGTGACAGTGTCCTAGAGACTGACCATATATACATATGATCAGCGCACAAGACCTTTCTCCATCCAAGCTAGGACCAGGGAAGGCCAGGCAATGGCTGCTGATGACTCAGCAGATAGACCTATAGGCTCTCTCAAACCCCTCATCTCCAGCTCACAAGGATGATGAGGTTGCAGACACTACAAGAAACTATTGAGCTTGAGCGGGTCTTGAACTCCCAACCAACAGATTGTCAAGTTGTTTATTTGTTTTGTGGTACCCGTCTTTAAAGGTTTAATGGTCGCTCATGAATGGCAAAGGCAAGGGACCGTGATAATGTCCCAGCAGAACAATGCCCTAAAGACTAACCATATATGCGTATGATCAGCGCCCAAGTCCCCTCTCCATCCATGCTAGGACCAGGCAATGGCTGCGGACGACTCAGCTGAAATTACCTCGCAATTGCATGATGTAATCCAGAACAAAGGAAAAGCTAAACCCCCTAAACCCCCACCCTTAGCTCACAAGGATGGTGAGGTCACAGACACTACAACAAACTATCGAGCTTGAGCGGGTCTCGAACCCAATCTTGCAGATCTCTATGCAGGAACGTTTCCAACAGGCTATCACAGCCCTTAATGATGCTCATTTAAAGATTCTTAGCTTTTAAAATTACCCTGATAGGTTTCTGTAGAGAGAAATAGCAGAGAGGGACAGACTTGATATCTTGACTTTGACTACTGTTGCAATCTAATAGGTAGAGAGGTCGAAAATATGCAAATAAGACTTTTTCTTTAATTTATTGTTATGGAAGTAAATATCACTTATATTATGGAATTATGTAAAATGTCCATTAGCATTCCTGAGATAATGCTATGCATGCAATATATTTTATATTAATTTTACCTAGTAACTAGCTCCACATCTCGTCACTACTAAATCTGATAGTGTGAGAATAGTGACTTAAATTCTTATTACAATGTTTTTGTCAAATTTAAATTTTTTGAAATATATGCTGTTTTATTCATTGTTATTTTGTGCAAAATTCGAAATTGGTTCATACTGTTAAATGTATATATATATATATATATATATATACAGTATATATATATATACAGTATATATATATATATATATATATATACTATATATATATATATATATATATATTTCTTTACTTTATCGTTCATTGATATTGTAGATGATCGTACAAATTTGTAATGATAAGCGCATTAATTCTTTGTGCAATTATTCTAACATCTCTTAAGATTTCTTTGTCCGACTACTAAACGTGATCTTACGGAATAAGCAACTGTATCTCCTAACCTTGTAGTTTTTCTAGTGAATTATCACTTATTACCTACGTTTATTTATTTCATTATTTATTTATTCATTTATTTGCTTCTTTGTCTGTGAGCAAGATTACGTCCAAACTTCTTGCCGGAACTTGACCAAATTTTAACAACGACTATATATTATGCTCCAGAAGAACCCATTAAATTTAGAGGTGATCCTGATCAAGATAGCGACTCTGATTATTATTATTATTATTATTATTATTATTATTATTCAATAGACTCATTCACGGTCAATATATGAAAAAGGGAAAGCTTGGTCCGCAGAGTTGAGTAAGATTTTATAATCTTCATTGGCGGAGGTCTGAAATCTCTTATTGCACATGTCTAAAATTCTTACTACTAAATTTTATCTTTAAATGGTTAAGCTTCTTATAGAATATGATATTCAAGCGAATAAATGTTCATCAAACACTGACTATTTTAGTCTTTTAAGAATTTAAGAATCCTCCGTATATTAGACTGGCTTTAAGAAACTGAACAGACAGAATAAGAAAGGGGTTTTACGTCGCATTGAGCGGATCTGCACTCTTGTTGTGAAAGAACGTGAAACACCATAAGAAGAGAGAAGTTCCTTTGTATTTAGCTGGTTTCTTACCTTTTGATGTGTTGTGTGTGTGTGTAGAGAGAGAGAGAGAGAGAGAGAGAGAGAGAGAGACTTTTGAAGGTGCGGTGTTCTAACACATTTTTTTCTTTATTCCTTCCTTTGTAAACAGCAGTCTGTGAGCGTATAAATCAAGATATTAGTTAACAGTGGCTTTTGAAGAACTATTACTACTTTTTTTTTATTTGCTAAGCTTTTCTTATTTTTTATTTCTTCATATACGCAAAATACGCATGGTTTTTATTTTTTGCTCTGTAAAGTTAAGTTAGACATATGGTGTATATATGTATATATATATATATATATATATATATATATTATCTATATTTTGACATGACGTACACATTGGCCGTCATCTCGGTGGAATGAGTATTAGTTTATTTACTTTGTTTCTTTAATGCACCTTTTAAAAAGACATTAAACAGTTAATTTATTGTTAGATGAAATATATATGTATTTGTTTTTTTTAGTGTAGCCGAGCCGTTAAAATATTTATAGATCTGCTCGTACACAATCACGCTCACACAGACACGCGCGCGCGCGCACGCACACACACACACACACACATATATATATATATATATATATATATACATACAGATACCTACATACACAGATTTAACCCTTCCCACTTCCTCCCCCTTTCCTAACTACTGTAAAACCTGTTGGTTCGACAATTTGTGGGGAAGATTAGTTTCCTAGTTTACCTCTTGGAGTACTCCCTTTCACTAGGGCATGACTACACCCCCTCTCCTGAGAGTGACAGGATATATATATATATATATATGTATATATATGTGTATATATATATATATATATGTGCGTGTGTGTATGTATATATATATGTATATATACAGTGAGGCAATTGCTCTATGTTAGATAATATATATATATATATATATATATATATATATATATATATATATATATATGTATAGATAGATAGATAGATAGATAGATATATACATACATAGATACATACATACATACATACACTGTATATATGTATGCCTCCTTTCCTATCAGCCATCATCTAGGTACTCATTATACACACTTGCGAATACTTTATTAATTATTCACTCAGTTGATTTTGCAAAAATACATGGCAAATTATGCAATTAACTCTCAACATAATTAGGAATCATGTTAGCCATACCCTCTGTACCATGGTCCTCCACAGTCTTGAAGTCTTTATGGTTTATACAGAAAGATCTAAATTAATGTTGTTGCTGCTATTGAAATATTTTATTTTGGTTGTTCATTTCTTTTGTAGTTTGTTTATTTCCTTGTTTCCATGCTCACTGGGCCATTTTCCCTTTTGGAGTCCTTGTGCATAATTGTAGCATCCTGCTTTTTTAATTAGGGTTGCAGCTTGGCCCATATGCGTATTACAGGTGTTTGTAGGGATGTGTTCGTGCAGGTTGAATGCTGCCTTGCGCTCCTGATGTAAGCATTAGAGTCATCAGCATATTAAGCTGGTGGGCGAACTCCTTCCTTGTTATCCAGTTGTGCATTTGCATAAACCTTAGCAGCTCCTTCCCTCAGACGAGGTTGTCTCAAGGTACCGCTTGTCTTTCTCCTAATGGTGAATTATTTGGCAACTTTATGCTTATTTATGGAAGAGAATTGTAAGTCGCCTCTTTGTTCGTCTTGTTTGCCAAGTTTGCACTTTAAGTAGAGAGAGAGAGAGAGAGAGAGAGAGAGAGAGAGAGAGAGAGAGAGAGAGAGAGAGAGAGAGAGAGAGAATTAGATGGTGGATTTAGGAACCAA
>NW_027170161.1:77500-92500 GCF_036898095.1 Palaemon carinicauda | reverse complement strand
CAAGAACAACGTGGATACGAGACCAAACTAAACAGAGGATATATAACATGTAAGAAAAAGAAATGGACATGAGCTGGACATATAATGTGAATGACAGATAATAGATGGATATTAGGAATAACAGAATGGATCCCTAGAGATTTTAAAAGAAGCAGGGGAAGAAAGAGAAGACGATGGATTGACGAGCTAATAAATTGGTATAGAAAAACCATAAACAGACTGGGGTGGAAGGACATTTCTGAGGCCTTTGTCCTTCAGAAGACCATGAACGGCTGATGATGACTACATCGCATATATAGTTTATTTATTTCCTTTCCTTACTGGGCTGTTTTTCCAGTTGGACATCGGCTTGCAGCATGCTGCTTTTCTAACTAGGGTTGTAGCTTAGCTAGTAATAATGATAATGATAATACTATCAAAGATCTAGCAGTATTATAGTATTGGTTGTATCTGATAATTTTCTTGTGTTACCAGACCTTTTCAAATATTAACTTTTGCTTTTAGCCATTTCTATAGTTAGAATATATATATATATGAATATATGTACATATCTATATATATGTATCTCTCTCTCTCTCTCTCTCTCTCTCTCTCTCTCTCTCTCTCTCTCTCTCTCTCTCTCTATATATATATATATATATATATATATATATATATATATATATATATATATATATTTGGATTGCAATAGAGACTTCATTTCACTGAGTTTAATCAAACATTTTATTAAACGAAGGATAATTGTCGCTTGATAACTAATTAATTAATTGTCATTATTATATGCAATATTTTCATCGGGAGATTACTTTTCATTTAGTTCTTGTTAATTAATTTCACAGGGATAAATAACGAAAAGAGAAGGGAAGTCAAAATGGAATCTGTTATTAACTATAGTCTGGTCTATTCTTTACACATTCTCTTCTGTCCCCGTACACCTGACAACATTGAGATTACCATAATTTTTTTTTTACTACACTGTAATTGTTCAGTGGCCACTTTCCTCTTTGTAAGGGTAGAATATACTCTTTAGCTATGGTAAGCAGCTCTTCTAGGAGAAGGACACTCCGAAATCAAGCCATTGTTCTCTAGTCTTGGGTAGTGTCATAGCCTCTGTACCATGGTCTTCCATTGTCTTGGGTTGGAGTTCTCTTGCTCGAGGGTACACTCAGGCACACTATTCTATCTTATTTCTCTTCCTCTGGTTTTGTTATATTTTTTATAGTTTATATAGGAAATATTTATTTTAATCTTGTTGCTCTTCTTAAAATATTTTATTTTCTTTGTTTCCTTTCCTCACTGAGCTATTTTCCTTGTTGGAGCCCCTGGGCTTATAGCATCCTGCTTTTCCTACTAGGGTTGTAGCTTAGCAAGTAATAATAATAATAATAATGATAATAATAATAATAATAATAATAATAATAATAATAATAATAATAATAATAATAATAATAAAGCCAAGGAAGCTCTCGGACACAGTGCCACGTAACTCAAAAGTTAGAGCCAATATAAATTTCACCACAGCATAATCATAGACATTACAGCATTAACATCGTCATAACATGTGATATTCATCTTCGTTAACCATCAGCAAAACTGACATTGCTCGCACTCTCATTGCATGGTTGGCATTACGCTCGTTGAGTCCGTATGTCAAATCATTTTCATGTGGGAATGGTATTCTACTGTGTTTTCAGTGTTTCATTTCACACTTATTTTTAAATAAGCCAAGAATACTTTTAATGTTGAATTCAATCGACCACTGGATCATATATACTCGTAGTGAATGCCTTTTATGATAAGTACTCCGGTCGGGCCAAGGATTGGAACCTTTGCGCCGATTAGTGGTAGAAGTAAATATTAAGGATCTCTCGTTCTGCCATAAAGAGATATAAAAGTTGATTCCAAATGCTTTAGTTAATACAGACGAATCCAGGATATATATACATATTATGTATACATATATATATATATATATATATATATATATATATATATATATGTATATATATGTGTATGTATGTATGTATATATACCCTTTTTCTATATTGGCATTAACTCGTAAAGGTCTATGTGTTCTTCATTATTTTGCCTTTTAACATTATCTGCTTAACTGTCTCAAAATTACCATCCCTCCATTTTCCCGTAACGCATTACATTCTCTTAAAGGGTTTACGAATCTGGCTGGTACGGGTGGTGGAGACACCAGTGATATGGCATACTTGTAAAAAAAATTGCGTAGGTTTCATATCCGAAAAAGAGTATGACTAATTTCAGCAATGCGTTCAGGTAGGTGGCAGGTAGCCCACACGAATCTCTTTGGTAGAGTGGCAATGATGTCACATGGCAGTTTGACAAATTGGCAGATATGCTTGGACAAGAGCAGACTGCAGATTTGGCAGGCAAAGGATTTGCGCTGAGTCAGAAGGCGGTCATTCCCTCAATGCAACCAAGCAGAAATTCTTTTTCCATTGAGTGTAATGCGTTTATTTGTTTGCCTAATATGATAAAAAAAAGGTGTAAACAATTTGTTTTGGTGACTGAAGAAAGATGTGACAACTAATTATACTTCCTTTTGAGTGTAATACGTTTATTTGTTTGCCAAATAAAAAAGTGTAAAACTGTAAACAAATTGTTTTGGAGGCTGCAGAAAGATGTGCAAGCTAATTATAATTCCATTATTCTTGAATACATTCGAAACTGGCACCTTGGAACTGCTATTGGGTCGACATTGAGTTAGTTTGTTTCTCATGATGCAACTTGAATTTTTAAAAGAAATGTCCGAATCATTAGCCGGCCATTTTGCTAATTAAATCTGGGTATAACTTAGGCGCACAGAATGGTCTGATTATACATAAGAGAACAGTTTAGTATTATTGCTCTCACATCAGTTGTATTTTAGTCTAATTTTAGTCATTTTCTGTCAATAAGAAATTACGAAATCATATGTAGCAGATCTCAAGAATTAAGAACTGCACTGATTGATAGTTTATATATATATATATATATATATATATATATGTGTGTGTGTGTGTGTGTATATATGTATATATATATGTATATATACAATATATATATATATATATATATATATATATATATATATATATATTTCAATTGTCATTATTTACAGGTGTTGGAAGGAAAAAAAAACAGGATTTGTTTTGGGTGCAATTGTTTGCATATTACGCAAGGGTTTTGTCAAATACTTGCAATTTTAAATTTATTAACATCGAATTTAGTGTATATATGTGTATGTCTGTATTTATGTATAATAGATTTTGTTCATTGAATATTTTTAAATTGTAAATCAATTATAACTGATACTCTTGAGATGGTTTTTAATTATTTTCTTTTATTGGATGGATATTTATGCAAACATATACAGTAAGTAAATGCACCTGAATGATAATAATGATAATAATGATAACAATAATAATAATGATAATAATAACAATACTAATGATTATTATTGTTATTATTATTATTATTATTGTTTATTTATTAAATGTTCACAAAAACAACAGGTTTGTATATGAACGCACAGACAACTTTCAAATCGAAATCCACTTTTGAAGTTGAAAAGTTGGAAAAAATATGATTTAATTCTTAATTGTTCAATTGTGTAATATCAATACTTTTTTTTTTTTCTAGTTATGCGTATTGACCATCGTTTGTGTTTTTTTTTTCCAAAGCTATTGATTTAATCATCGTAATTCGACAGGGATTGGGTAAACACATCAAGTAATGTTCTTTTATGATTTGTATTTAATCTTGCCAACTGTAAACATGTTTTTGCAGAATTTTAGCATTCATCTATTTTTATAGATTATTTTTTTCGATAATTGGAGGCAATCTGGAGCATATAACGATACCGGTTACGTACGCGCATGCACACATATATATATGTGTGTATGTGTATATATATATTATATACAACAACAACAAATGCAGCAGTTTCTAGTCTACTGCAGGACAAAGGTCTCAAATATGTCCATAATAATGTTTGGGGTTTGGCCAATTTTCATCACCATGCTGGCCAGTGCGGATCGGTGAGGGTGGGAGACTTTTGTCGGATAACTCACAGCAAACCAATCTACCTTCTGCTAATCATGGCAGTACACAAACCCTTTCACCGCGTTAAGGTATTCCCACTCAGAAAGTAATATATCTATCTATCTATCTATATACATATATTTATATATCTATATATTTATATATCTATCTATCTATCTATCTATATATATATATATATATATATACAGTATATATATATATATATATATATATATATATATATATATATATATATATATATACTTTAATGAAGAAATGTTTATTTTTTCTCATACATTGTTGAAAAATTGCTATAAAAACGGTAATAATCCTGGAACAAATGTTACCAGGCATTTGTCGTTTTAAAAAACGGATATATTGACGTTAAGTAGTGATATTACGGTCACCAACCCGTAAAAGATGATAACAAATTAAGGGTAAAAATTACGGTCGCCTGTACTTTACTGAAATACGTCTGAGATCAGTATATTTTTTCGGATAATTTCCTATTAAAATTAGGTTTTTTTAACATTGTATTTAAATTCCTGTTGTCTTCAAATCTTTATGCTTTTGTCACCGAAGCCAATTTATTCCTATCTGCATCGTGGCATCTGGTGTAGTTTAATTAGATGTGTCGTTGTCTGATGCTAGATTAATTAGACGTTGTTGGCGCTGATACTGATGTATTTAGGTCTGATTCCACTATTATTATTATTATTATTATTATTATTATTATTATTATTGTTATTATTACTTGCAAAGCTACAACCCTAGTAGGAAAAGCAGGATGCTATAAGCCCAGGGGCTCCAACAGGGAAAATAGGCAAGTGAGGAAAGGAAATAAGGGAAATAATATATTTTAAGAAGAGTAACTATATTAGAATAATTTTCTTATATAAACTATATAAACTTTAACAAAACAAGAGGAAGAGAAATGAGATAGAATAGTGTGCCCGAGTGTACCCTTAAGCAAGAGAACTCTAACCCAAGACAGTGGAAGACCATGGTACAGAGGCTATGGCACTAGCTCAGACTAAAGAACAATGGTTTGATTTTGAAGTGTCCTTCTCCTAGAACTGATTGATCATTGTTCTGAAGTAATTAAAAATTTGCTTTTATATCTGAGACTTTCTTTGGATGTGCATTCAAGATAACATTTTCTATTCCTATTTGAGGATGAACATTGCTGTTATTGTTGTTATCAAGCAATAAGCCAAAAAGGGTCATCAACTTGCTAAGCAAATTTCCAAAGAGCAAAATCTTAATTTTGCGACGAATAAAATTAATTATATTTTTACTTGAAAAGCATCAGTTAAAATTAGGAATTGGTCAAACACACAAGCTTGTTAGTTCCCTCTATAATTACAAGATCCGTGTTACGCTGGAGTTTTGCCTCCATGACTTTTCATAACTTATTTTAAAATCTTTTTATTTTCCATTGCTGGACTCTCTTTCGCCTTTTGACAATATTCCATACAAATCTACAATATTCACTAAATGCAACAAGAAATTACAAAACATAATAAATTGAAGAGTATGACTGGTGAAAAGTACCCCACTCCGAGAAAGGATTACCATTATACTGATTAATTTACACTGGCTGCTTATTAAAGCTAGAATATAGTTTAAGGTATGCGTAATGACTCATCAAGTTATCAGAACCGGACGTCCAAAATATCTAAAAGAATTGCTACACTCCGTGCAGCCAACGAATCGTTTCGACACGAGAATAGTTATAGATGGATTCAAACATGCTGCCCCGAGACTATACAATAAACTCCCACTATACAACCGACAGACTGAAGATATTAAGGCTTTCAAGAAGAAACTTAGTACGTTCATGTTTTCCTTAAGCTCCGATAATGTGGATTTGAAAATAACACGGCATACGCTATGTGATTTCCAAAGAATGTTTAAGGCAAACAGATTTTGTAGGTCCTGTAGGGCACATGGTTCCCTTGTGTCATAGAACCGGGAAAACCACCCTTAAAATAAAGTAAGTAAATCACAAAAACAACGCAGAATTTTTATTCATGTTTCTCGTTTTTGCCTCCATGATTTAACGCCTTGAAAAGCTTTTCACTTTTCACTGTTCCGAAGCAATTTTCCCCCTTGGTGGGCCTCACGTTTTATTGAAGTGTGACAGCGGTTTTAACCAAGTGAATAAGGTTGGTGGAGTACGTATAGCTTTTCGATAAGGAGTTCGGTTGTATTTTTGCCTTCCAACATAGGCTACATCGAATGAAGCTGTCGATAGTTTACCGATAATGGGAAAGAGATGCCGAGGGAGAAAGTGAGAGAGGAAGAGTGGTTGGGTTTAGTTTAATGTTACTGCTCTTAGGGTACATTTCCATTATATTCGATTGGTATTGAATGACATTTGGTGTAGAGCATTGAAGTATCATAGTAAATCTTGTCGTTATGTTGGCATTATTTTTTTAGGAATTTGATTTTTTTTATTGATAATTCTTTTTTCTTTAAGAAATTTCCGCTTTTAAAGACTAATAATAATTTTCATTATAATATGATGGATATGGATTGATAGGGTTGTGGTGCCCTATTCCAAACGTCTCTGTCTTGCAATCTGTTGGACGGGAATTCGAGCCCCACTCAAGCCCTTTAGTTTTTTGCAGTGTCTGCTACTTCACCGTCCATGTGAGCTAGGGATGGCGTTTTTTTTTTTTTTTTTTTTTTTTTTTTTTTTTTTTTTTTTTTTTTTGTGTGTGTGTGGGAGGGGGGGGGGCATCAGGTCTACCTGCTGAGTTGAGCGCACTGCTAAAGCGCTGATTCGAAAAGATTAAAGAGAGGTCGAAAGTCACCGTTGATGTAGTTACAAAAGGTCGTTAAGATTAATCCCTTTCACTCGCTATTCCAACAAGTCTCGTTTGTTGTGTCTCAATGATTCACAAAGGATTATAGATATACGGGTTTTGCGGACTATCTTGTTGACTATTATATATCACTAAACTCAAGATATCCTCCAGTGCTTTGTGCTGGAATCCCCTCACCTACCAAGTGTACTAACTATGCTGTGGAATCTTTTCATGCTAATTTTAATGAGCATTTTTATACCTACCATTCATCTATGTATTCCTTGATATTCTAATGAAGCTCCAGAGTGATACCTACATAAAGATGAGGGCTATCTGTAAAGCCTGCAACAATGAATAAGCCTGAACAAACAGGAGGAGTATGTTATTTGCCTGTGCAACATATATATTTTAGGAGAAATAGCTAGACACAATTATATAAAGACTTTGGGTAACAAATTCAGGGCCAATACAAAACTGTAATAAAAGAGGTGTATGTTTAATATTTTATTATATAAACTGGTGTTCTGGATGTATACATTGGCTTTTACTTGGCAAATATAGATTTATATATATATATATATATATATATATATATATATATATATATATATATATTTATATATATTAAACATATATAAATATATATATATAATATATATATATATTAACTATATATATATATATGTATATATTTATATATTATATATATTAAATATATATATATTATATATATAATATATATATCTATATATATACACACACACACACACACACACACATATATATATATATATATATATATATATATATATATATATATATATTTATTTATAAATGACTGCAAGGACAAGCCTGTAGTAAGGTGCAAGAAGAATATACTTACATACAGATGATATCACCTGGCTAACGGAAGAGGTGAGCGATCGTTAATGAACGGATAAATAATCAACCTTTGATGTGAGTTATAAAACACGCTTTTGACTTAATATTCTGCCTCACTTTTGATAGTAATATATTAGCAACGTTTGTTATGCCTATCCGCGCTTTCGTAAAACGCCGGCTGAGTCATCAGGAGCTATTACCCGGCAAATCCTGGTCCTAGCTTGGGTGGAGAGAGAGACCTTGTGTGCTGATCATATGAATATAAGGTCGGTCTCTGGGACGTTGCCCTCTCTCTTGCTTCGGTCACTTAGTAGCCACTTTTAAACTTATTCTATTTTGACATGCGTAAACAAAACCCTGTTCTAACCCAAGGTCACTTTAATTCATCGATTTAATTTAGCTAAAAACAAAGACCTAGTTTTGTCTGGTTTTTAATTAGAGAAGTCGGTAACCCAAGATCTCAGAGATATCCTCTGACCTCCCGTGTAGATCCTATAATTGTTTTTCTTTGGCTTCACTCTTTATTATTATTATTATTATTATTATTTGTTAAGCTACAACCCTAGTTGGTAAAGCAAGATGCTATAAGCCCAGGGGCCCCAACAGGGAAAATAGCCCAGTAAGGAAAGGAAACACGGCAAAATTAAATTTTTAAGACCAGTAACAACATTCAAATAAGTATTTCCTATATATACTATAAAAACTTTAACAAAACAAGAAGAAGAGAAATTAGATAGAATAGTGTGCCCGAGTTAACCCTCAAGCTAGAGAACTCTAACCCCAGACCGTGAAGACCATGGTACAGAGGCTATGGCACTACCCAAGAATAGAGAACAATGGTTTTATTTTGGAGTGCCCTTCTCCTAGAACAGCTGCTTACCATAGCTAAAGAGTCTCTTCTACCCTTACCAAGAGGAAAGTGGCCACTGAACAATTACAGTGCAGTAGTTAACCCCTTGGGTGAAGAAGAAGGGTGCTTAATTGTTTTATTGGATAAGCACTGTTAACTCATTTCAGTTCAAAGGCATAGGTTCGAATCCCTGTCTTGGTAAAAATCTTTATTTCAAAAGGAACTGCCCTTTGGGTAAATATTTCCAAGGATTTAACTGTCACTGAAAGACCCTAAACAGACGCAAGTGTAAGGACATGTCTGAAGCCTTCCTCCTGCAATGGACTAGAAACGGCTGATGATAATGATGGTGATTATATATATATATATATATATATATATATATATATATATATATTATATATATATAAATATATATATGTTTATGTATAAGTGAATAAAAATGTATAATGAAGGAGGGTTGCGTCCTTAGGCCTTTAAAGAAAAATCGGAAACTTATGAAATGCTAAATATGATAGAACCATTTGTCGTGCAGTGGACTAGAAATGGCTGCGTTTATTTGTTTGTGTGTTTATATATATATATATATATATATATATATATATATATATGTGTGTGTGTGTGTGTGTATATATATATACACACATATATATACTATCTCTCTCTCTCTCTCTCTCTCTCTCTCTCTCTCTCTCTCTCTCTCTATATATATATATATATATATATATATATATATATATATATATATATATATATATATATTAATTATATATATTTACATACATAGAGAGAGAGAAAAAAAAATTGAATTATACTTCTTATTTGAATATGCGTAACAATTTTCTTTCTTCACATCATAAGCCTTGATTCTCTTGAAGGGGTGGAACAAGATGGGTACACTGCAGCCTTCTGGTTTCTCAGAAAGTCTTTCACAGTGAAGTTTGTAGTTTCCTTTTTCTTGACTCTACTATTTCCCGAAATGCAAGACGGCCCTGGCTGTACCACTCAACCAACCACATGCCCTTAATGGATTAAATTAAATCGAGAGAGAGAGAGAGAGAGAGAGAGAGAGAGAGAGAGAGAGAGAGAGAGAGAGAGAGAGAGAGAGAGAGAGAGAGAGAGGTTGCATGGTATTTCACGGTATTCTATCCCTATCCCTTTCTTTCCCACACACACACACACATACATATATATATATATATATATATATATATATATATATATATATATATATATATATATATGTGTGTGTGTGTGTGTGTGTGTGTATGTGTATACAAACCCTTATATATGCATGTTTTTTTTATAAATATATACAATTATATATTTTGTGTACTGTATTACGTGCGGTTTAGTGTGTCATGATATTAGTATATATATATATATATATATATATATATATATATATATATATATATATATATATATATATATATATATATATGTATGTGTGTGTGTGTATAATGGGTTAGATTAAATCGAGAGAGAGAGAGAGAGAGAGAGAGAGAGAGAGAGAGAGAGAGAGAGAGAGAGAGAGAGAGAGATTTAGCGCAAGGGAATATTAACGTCCGTAAGTGGTCACAAACCACCCACCAACTTGCTACTACTACACCCGCATTTAACTGCCTTGTCCACTTAGCAGTTCGCACTTCGTTCAGCTGGGCTGCTTTAGCTGATAGGTCATAGTCATTTCCAACCGAAGATAAACTTAGTTTCTCGCGGTCACTTGTGGAAGAAGGACGCTGTCTGGTGGAGCCAGGCATCACGTGCTTTCCCGTAGCCAAATTCTCCAGATGCGTAGTGAGTCTTCGAAAGACTACTGGTGTGTGTACTATGATTTGTGTATTTAATTGTGATTTATTAAGACTAAAGCAAATATTTATTGGTGTTGTATTAATGTGTGTTTTACTAAGACTGAAGTAAATATTTATTGGTGTGGTATTATTTTGGGATTTACTGAGGCTAAAGTAAATATTTATTGGTTATTATTTGGCAAGAAGTTAATATTACAATTTATTGGTAATTTAAGCCAAATACAAAAGACCTCACCACTGAATGATTCGTTTGGATCCCAATTTCCTGCCAGACTACTTCATGAGCACATGTTGGCATAAGGCCAACAGTTTGGTTATCAACATTCCTACCAGGGTTAATCGTCTGGACATGTTAGAGCTCTGTTTTAGAGGTGAGTGGCTTTGGTAGTTATAAGTCTGGTATGTTAATGCTCGGTTATGTGTAACGGCTAATTCGAGGTTTGGCGAGACCAATGAGAGAGAGAGAGAGAGAGAGAGAGGATGCAATTATTTCAATTGCTAAGAGGTAGGCTACAAATGGTGGAAAAAAAATATAAAAGAAGGTTTAGTGTATTTCTGTAACTATCAAGGTGGAAAACCCCTAGCTGCCAGTCACTATCGAGTTGGTTAGTCAGTTGGCTTTTATATTACATTAAATATTTCGCAAAACCTCAGTCAGTGATAGTTTTTGATTCATGTTTTGGTATGAAAGGCCTGTAGTTGTTACAAGCGAATCTTCTGTTGTTTAAGAAAAAGGAATTTTACCATTCACGCATTTCATTTCATTTAATGAACGAATACAATATGAAAAGCCAGTAGTTGTTTTGAAAAAAAAAGAAGTAATTTTATATTCAAAATAAAGTACAATATTAAAAGAAAAAGAATATCAAATTTTTAATGAAACCAGGTATTCACCTTTATGTTGATAAATGAACTTTAATTTCTTATTATAGAAAGCCAGTTTTGACCTTTATAAACTTTGATATTTTCTTTTAGATAACAGATCAGTTTAAAGCAACTGGGTTTGAACTGTATAATAACAATAGAAAACGGTAGAAAACATCGTTAACAACTAGTGTCAATATTTAAACAGAAAAAAAGATGGGGCCCCATCGATCTTTATCCGTGAATAAATATTTTCAGATTCAGGTAAATACTCGAAATAAATTTTAAAATTGATCTACGATTACTTTAGAAATTTTCCTTTGGGCGGATCCACCAACTTACAAATCAAGGTTAATCCTCCGTACGTGAAGAAACAATATCGGAAAATTAATCTTTGTCTCGGAGTTTTACGAAATAATCATTTGGAGCCCTTCACTTGGTTTTATCTAGAAATAATATTTTACTATCACAGGGATCACGTGACTTAATATACGGCAAACACCAGTAGGAAATAATTAGATAATTTTTTTTAATATACACTTCATGAGGGTACAGTACAAAGTGATTTGATTTACAAGTGATTAACGTTAATAAGTAAAACAGATAATTGTTACAGCTTTTGAGTATATTTGATGAAGAATTTTTTATGGCCTTGATTTTGTTTGTGTTGCAATGGAAGAGGGAAAAATCTCCCCCCCCCCCCCTTCTTGTTCAAAACCATTTGGTGGAGAAGTTATATGATATGCTTA
Organism: Palaemon carinicauda; assembly: GCF_036898095.1. Taxonomy (NCBI): domain Eukaryota; kingdom Metazoa; phylum Arthropoda; class Malacostraca; order Decapoda; family Palaemonidae; genus Palaemon; species Palaemon carinicauda. Next base: position 80,475 of record NW_027170161.1, on the reverse strand, counting down.
TGAAAGATAGTAGTAAAATGCATTTCACCCATAGAAATTTGCAGTTTGTTGAAGGTGACATGAACTGTGACAGGAATAAGTATTAAACATTTTGCAAAATTTTCACTTTCAGTATGTATAAGGATTCGTGTTGTGAAAGTAATCCTTAAGTTTTTAGAACTGCCTTCATCCCATTCAAGAATCTTAATGTATTCGAATTTACAGTTGGACACAGAAATTCCCGACACACCTTGCTCTGAGGAAGTGCACTCTGTCACACTTATGTGGAGAGTAACCAAACAGATAGTGCAGGGAGGGAGCTACACAGGACTCGCCGCGCAATAAGGGTGTGTGACAGGGTGCACTGCCTTAGAGCGAGGTGTGCCAGGAATTTCTGTGTCCAGCTGTACATACCCATACTCTGATATCATCAGCCAAATGGCTGATGTACTTCTTTTCCGTGTAATATCAAAGGGCGTAATGTTGGGTTCTTTCATTTCTGTATAGAATAATGGCATTTATCCTCTTCGTCACGTAAGATGCCAGGTCAGTTTACATGAATGATTCAGTTCACTATCGGCGTCTCAGATTAAGAAAATACAAAGGATTAAGTCTGAGAAACGGCCGACCCCATTTTGGTTGTATGTAGAACATGAATCAGCCAAGATAAGGAAATGCCCTTTCCCCTTGCCCAGCTTGTCAGCTTGTTCTTGGAGATTAGAGTATTGGATTATAGCTTTGGACGCCAATAAAAGTTTGTTTCTTGATCCAAATTCGTGCGGCTTAACATCAGGTAGCTAATTCCGCTCTTCTGTTGAAGCTTAAAGAATGGAAGTGAAGATAAAGTGAACGTGTTGTAAACATCACACGGTCGATAGATATGAAGTGGCATATTTTATTACATACAGTATACTGTATTTAGTGTTGGTTTTGAATTTTGAAAATGCGTTTTGGACCGATTTTATGGAACTTACGATTTTGACCTTGAGCTTTCAATTTAGAACTGAATTCGGGGAGAAATTATTCCATACTAGTGTACGTGACCCGCCAAAAATGACTTAGATATTTACATCGATATGCTCGCACACGCACCCCTCTCACTAGGATATGACTACTCCCTCTCCTCCCTACCCGAGGGACAGGATATATATATGTATATATATACATATATATATATATATATATATTATATATATATATATATATATATATATATATATGTGTGTGTGTATGTATATATTTATATATATGTATGTATATATTTATATATATGTATATATATATATGTAAATATCACCCACGAAATGCATTTAATACCGAATTCTATCTTGGGAAATACATATCCACTTGGAATTCATTTTATGGTAACAGCTTCTGGCCGGGTGGTGATTCGAACCACCACCTGTACGGCTAGAAACTATGCTTGGCAAGGACAGCAGGGTCGGTAGGGTCCCTGCCAAGCATAGTTTCTAGCCGTACAGGTGGTGGTTCGAATCACCACCCGGCCAGAAGCTGTTACCATAAAATGAATTCCAAGTGGATATGTATTTCCCAAGATAGAATTCGGTATTAAATGCATTTCGTGGGTGATATTTACATTAATTAAAATCACGTGTGCTTGTGATATATGTTCATATATATATATATATATTTATATATATATGTTTATATATATATATTTATATATATATATATATATATATATATATATATATATATATATATATATATATATATATATATCTCCAGAGACTTGCTCTTTATTATATACTGAAGATTTAAGGTTTATTTTTTTTCACTTATTATTTTTCATCTTTTTTATATCCTGTCCATGTGCCCGAACACGTGTTTTGCTTTATTACCTTGAATAATTCTTAATTCATTAAAGTCCGCGTGCGATTCCTCCCCTGAATAATCGTTCTTTATTTGAATGCAAATTGCAAACCATGTGCAGTATCTTCTGTGACTTGCTATTCACTGGCCAACGTCACATCTATATCTAATTTGCAGTTTGACATTTCTTGCAAACGTTCAAACTTGTAGCTAATGGTTTTGTTGTTGAACAGACTTACACCAGTCTCTTTTTATAGTTTATATATGAAATATTTATTTTAATATAATTAATATTCTGGAAGTGTTTAATTTTTATTGTTTATTACTTCCCATGTAGTTTATTTAATCACTTATTTCCTTTTCTCACTGGTATTTTTTTCCCCTGTTGGAGCCCTCGGGCTTATACCATCCTTCTTTTCCAAATAGGGTTATAGCTTAGATGATAATAATAATAATAATAATAATAATGATGATGATAATAATTTTAATAGTATAATGATAATGATAATATTAGTGATAATAATAATAATATTAGTGATAATAATAATAATATTAGTGATAATAATAATAATATTAGTAATAATAATGATAATTAATAATATGCAGTTTGACATTTCTTGCAAACGACAGATAGACCAATCGTGTAAATAGGTTGCTTAAATCTAATTACTTTTAGTCATTCCCTATTCCTTGCATCTTTTCCGTCTGGACTCGCCCATCGTCATCTGGGACATCGAACATTTATGAAAGAGGAGAAGAATCATGGAAATATATCCCTGCTATCTTCCCTCTCGTTGGCCTTCCAGAATGTCTGTGTTGCGTCAGTCTGTGTTCAGTTACATTCTAATGAGCGATTCATCCCATTTGGACTCTTGGGGACCACACAAGTAGACCACGCTCTCGCTTGTTTTCCGTTTCTTCATTATACCCACACCTAAGAAATTAGGATTATGGAAGTCGTTTTGGGTTTTTATAACTGGTTGTGTTAGGTGGTTTTTCTCTTTTACAATAGGAACCTATCTGGTTATTTAAAAAAATAGGGTGGATAAACCTTCGGTTGTTATTATTTTTATTATTATTATTATTATTATTATTGTTATTATTATTATTATTATCATCCTCACATTGCTTTGAAGATTTTAAGCTAACAGTAAGATCCTTTA